>NW_015168694.1:14313-20307 GCF_001447785.1 Gekko japonicus
CTCCAGGCCAGTTTGGCCCCCAGTGATCCTGGAGGTTTTTTTTAATCATATTCTGGGTGTGGAACAGGGGTCACTGGGGTGTGGGGGGGTATTGGTGAATTTCCTGCATTGTGCAGGGGGTTGGACTAGATGACCCTGGAGGTCCCTTCACATTCTATGAGTCTATGATTCTATAATTCACCCAGGCTGGCTGTGAGCACGCCAGCACCTCTGTCAGGCAGAAGCGCCTGAGATCCTCCCCCTCCCCTTTTCCTTCGCCCGACTTGGATGCGAAGGGAAGGGAGAGCGGGGAAAGAATGGATCCCAGGTGCTTCTGCCTGTCAGAGGGGCTGGTGCACACTTCCGGTGATGTCAGGGTGTGTGGCATATGCTAATAAGTTATGCTAATGAGCTCCTGCAGCTCTTTTTCTATGAAATGAGACCTGCTTCTAAGTCTTCATTATGCCAATGACAGCATTGCAGCCAAGTCCAAAATTCATTATTCCAATGACAGCATTGCAGCCAAGTCCAAAAATATACCACTTCTGGTGACAAGTCATTCAAAGCTGCAAAATATACATGGGAAAAGTCAGAATCTCTTCCCATCTTGTATGGTCCATTTCTTCCCCTCGATAGTTCCTTGGACCTCTTTCACCTGAGCTAGCTATACATAATCCCGAGTCATGGTTTGACCTTTGTTGGGCATCGCTTAATATCAGGCATTCCCCAAGCAGTTCCTTTGCCACTCTGTGAGTGTAGATGTTTGTATGTCTTCCTTTTTAGCTTTTATGGCCTACAGTCTCCTTCTGTCCATATACGTATGCTTCTCCTTATATCTATTGTTTCACTAATGCTCAGTCCTGCCTTTCAGCTTTGTAGCTGACTCTGACTTAATTGTGATCAGTCTGTTGTGCAGATTGACTTTCCTGTATAGCATTTGAGTGAATCCACTTCCTAGATTCCATCCACGCCTCCCTTTATGAGTTCTCCCAGTGCCCTGTCTCAGCAGTGGCCCCAGCCCCACTAGGCTTGACAGCTTCCAGTTCCAGAGAGCCCATGACTCCATGCTGGCACCAGCTAGGAAAGGGATATAAAAACATTGAGCACTGCATCCTCTAATTGTTGCAGCATCCTCAAAACCAGAAGAAGAGATTATGTGAATTTTGTGAATTGTCAGAGGGCTTGAATTGTCACTGTTTGAATAAGGATTCAAGCAGTGATTATACCAAATATTCAATGAGAACCTGATACTTTAGGATAGGGAGGAGGTAGGGATGCAATAGAAATGCAGCAGTTTTCTCAGCACTCCTGTTCGAGTAGACAAACTTTTCTTATTCAGCATTTCAGATCCAACTGTGAGCTGATTGGGGATATGTCTGGATCACACTGAGCAACTTGAAGAGCTGTTGAACAAGGTTACTGCTGCCTGTTGGTCCGAAGTAAACTCACAGCTGATATGGAAATCGGCTGAGACCTGACGTCTTATCCACCCCATCCCCTCGGCAAAGTTGCAAAAGGGAGTTCTTACTTCCCCTCCAAGCTAGGCAGGGACAGAAGTAATACCTTTAATGTCTGCATTGCAAAAGGGAGAGAAGAAAGAATTTGTTTCTTTCCTTGTCTCTGCAGCCCACGTTTGGGGAGAACAGAAGGGAAATGAACCAGGCTTCTCTGACCCCTCCTGCGAGTTTGCTACATGTCAGCAAGTTGGGGGGGGGGAGAGAGAGATCCCCAGGATGGGAGATTTAAAAAATCCAACTTCTAGCAGATCACCTGGAGTTGGCTCCTGATTCCCTCCCCACATATTTGCTGGATATATAGCAAAATTTCCCAATGGCTACAAGTTCCTGTGAGGACACGCAACCAAACAACATATCAGATAATTTGCTGCCTGCACACCTTAGGTGAACTGAAATAGAGCCAACTGGCAGGTGTTTGAGCATTCCTAGGATGGGATGGGGGGATAGGGATTCTGGGCTCATTTGCTAAAAAAACCCTACTCTGTAACCTAATCAAAGAAATGATTAGAGCAACTTGCACTATAGAAGGGCACAGGATCAGGAACACAACCTTCCTAGGTTACAGGAAGTTCCTAGTTAGGGCTGCTATGTTCCCAAGTGGCTGCTATGTTCCCAAGTGGAGAATCAAAGAAACCAGTGGTTTCCTCATCACCAACAGAAATAAGAACATAAGAGACACCAATGTCGGATCAGGCCCATCCAGTCAAACACTCTGTGTCACACAGTGTCACTCTGTGTCACACAGTAGACAGAAATACCAGGTGCCATCAGGAGGTCCACCAGTGGGGGCCACTGCCTGCTCACCTTAGCAGCAAAGTATATTAAAACCAAAACATTTCAAATTTGAAATCTTTCTTTTTTATGATATATATAACTTTTAAAAATAAATAGTAATGATAGGATCATTGACATTTGATTAGAGAGATAACAATCCATCATGAACTAAGGAGAATTTGTGGTGAACACTGTTAGAATGTTTAAGTGAGTAGATTCTAGCTCATTAATGCAGCGCAGGAGGGAGGACTTTTTTAAAACCAGAATTGTTTATATTCTAAAAATCAGTTCTTCTTCTTCTTAAATGGAAGCTGTTGTGTCATGTTTTTATTTTTTAAAAAATCCTAAGTGATCTGGTGAGGGGGCAATGTACCCACTTGATTCCCCCTGGCTACAGCCTTAAGATACTGCTTTGGGGGATGGGGCTTTTTCTGCATTCATGCCTCCAGGGAAAGCAGAATGAAGGGCCTTAGACAATATGGTCATATTCTGCATGGACTGGCAGAATCAAAGAACATTGTCTTTATACCAGCATTCAGGTCCTTACAACAGATTATCTACCTTCAATAGGTGGAGAGCTAAACAAAAATCATTTGATGTTTATGTGTGTGTGGGGGGGAATTACAAGATGTCGATCTCTCAGGAATCATTTTATTTTGAAAATCCATTTCCAAATGCAATTGAGACTATAATGTTGGAGAGAGGAAGTGATTCCAAACATAAGCATTTTCCCAAAGCTCTACAGAGCCAGATGAGGCAAGCGACCTTTCAAAGAGATCCAAAGTAAATATTATACCCAGAGACAAGCAAAAATATACATAAATACATTGTAGGAAATGCAATTCTCAGCAAGTTTAGCAAATGCTATAATTATGTCTGCATTCTTTAAGAAAGGCTTGGTATATTTTTTGAGTTCACACAGTTTGCAGGAATGAAGAAGAAACTGTGGAATCCCAATGGCAGTGATGGTCAGGCTGACTCTGCCAAAGATTCCCCTTCAGTTACAATGATACGTGGACCTTTGAGCACTCTTCCTGGGACTTTGTCTTCACACTGATACCTATTCCTTCTCTTTTCTTTAAAAATACAGTTCTTCAAACATGTTTAAAATGCACCATTTTATAACACCGAGAAACAGAAAGTCCAAATCAAAATGGAAAACAAGATACATTTAATTCTAGTCATGCCCTATGTAATTATGGAGTGGTACATAAATGGAATATGTAATTACTGAACAGTTTAAAGGTATTACCTTAAGAGAAAGGTATCTGTTTTAGGAAACATAAGAGAATGATAGGTAGAGCAGAGGCAAATCCTCAGTACCAAACATTTTTGGCATGAATGGGGGATGTGAAGAGAGGCAAATATTCTCTGAACCTTTTGCCTTGTCACTTCTGTTATCTTGTGTTCACAGTTGTTAGCCGGATTGCCTCAAATTATTGATAATCTTAGGGGAATTATGATATTACACGAGGCAATAGGCAAATAAGGGAGCAAGCACCTATGTAAACAGGGGTCCCACTTCTTCCAGCCGCACCAGAAATTGATTCAAAGGTTGGCTTCAGTATAAAATGGTTTCATTTACTGAAAATATCTCACAAGCATACAATAATTCAAACACACTCACAATTACACAGTTCTAGGAAAATTAGGGAGAAGAGGATACCACATTCGCATTAGCAGGATAATTGTTGAGGGGCAATACTTTACCTGTTATCGGCGGGATGAAGCTATCCTTAGGAAAAAAATAAGGGAGACTATGGGGTAATAGGGCCATGTCCTGAACCAGCAGAGACACCTGGAGACTCTGGCTGCGCAACCGAGAGTCATGGTGTTAGGATGGGTATAGGAGAGACAGAGAGAGCAAGAGAGAGAGCATGGTTGTTAGGATTGGTATAGGAGAAACAGAGAGAGCAAGAGAGAGAGCATGGTTTATGAGGTGATCATGGGGTGGGCTAGGCTGGCAACATCCCCCTGGCACACCTCTTATTAGTCTGTCCCCAAAAACATACTGATTGGACCTGGGTTCAAGGGGGAAGGGTTTAAGGGGGGTGGTCAATATTCAGATCTAGTAATCCTGGGCAAGACAGTGGCACCTGGAGGGATGATGACTCATGCAACCAGAGTCGTTGTCGTGGACATTCCTTGATTGTCTTATTGTGGCTGCTTCAGCTAGGTGAGGCTGGGTGGGGGAAGGGAATGTTGCCTGCGTGCAAGGAAGGAAACTCCGCATGGAGTTTGAATCCTTTGTTTTAGGTCTTCTGCCTTGGCATGGCATATGTCTGGATTTCAGTGCTTCATGTGGCTAGGGAGCTGGTCCCTCTTACAGCAGGCAAGAGGGTAGGCAACCTCTGAAACCATAGGCACATCATCTCACAGGAAGGCTTCCTTCTCCTGGGTGTGTGTGTCTGTAACTGGCATCGTTTTTGGGTCACCACACAATTCAGTCTCTTTTGCACACTACTGGCATAGTCCAGGTTTTATCACTTATGAAAGTATACATCCATAAGAGTGCCTATAGGCGCTTTGCAGGGCAACACAGTCCAAATCGGCTTCCATACCAGTGCCATTTTTTTTCTTTTAAAATATTCCCCTTGTATTGGCACTGTTTATGAAGTTATTGCATCACTGACCAGATCTTGCAATATCTCTCATATCATTATGCCACCCTTCCTTCAAGGACAGGCAGCTGCATATTTTCCCATTTCCATTTTTATCCTTACAACAACCCTGTTAGGTACGTGAAGCTGAGAAGGTCCCTGTGACAGATGATATATGGTTTGGGTGCTGTTCCTGTCAAGAGCAGTTATAAATGTTTCTGTTCCATGTTATATCTGAATCAGTCAAACAAGAAATTTGCTTTGTAACTGTTACATATTCTCAGACTCCAGTACTACAGTAACCTTATTACTGTAAGACTGAGGGCACTGGAGGAAAAAAAATTGAAAAAACGTGTTTCTTAGTTGCTTTCATCAAACTTATTGCGCGGTTCCTTCAAGTCTATAATTCCTAATAGTCCAAGCATTACCCTCACTGTGGACTTGAAGATTAAACAGTCCAAAAAGCTTCTGTTATAAAGATAAAAGTATGGGGGGGGGGACAAAAAGGGTTTGTAGGGTGTGAAATTTAAGTCCCTAGTTTCTAGGTCTATTGACACAGTCTCACAGCAGGTTTCATGGACACCCCTGAACATCACACCCAATCTGACATTCTGATCACTACAGCATACTAATCATATCAGTGGTGTGATAATGGAACCCAGGACATATGAGATGAGTGTACATGGTGTGATGTTTCAGCAACAGCACTGATTGCTTGCTTGCTTGAATTTCAAATTTTATACTCTGTCTTTCTACCCTCACCAGGGCTACAAAGGTGGCTAACATATTAAAAACATACATACATGTTTTAAAAACCATTAAAACCAAACAAAAATGCATAATTAAATAATAATCTTTGAAACAATTAAACTATCAGGTTGAGATTAGGGATGCTTGAATGCCTGCTGGTGTGCCCTGCAACTTGTTCAACAGTTGTGACCAGGGAGTTAATTTTTCAGTGGATTGTTCATCTGTTAATGACCCTCTTGTTGCTATTTGATTGCCCTGTTCATTCCTAACAGTGCAGTATAGTACAATCCAGTTTTTGTGCATGCATATTTTTACACAGCCTGATTAAGTTCTACTCTCCCCCAGTCATTGCTGCCCCACTGCTCCACTCAGCA
>NW_015168694.1:20338-22191 GCF_001447785.1 Gekko japonicus
TAATTTTTATAAGACAGTAAGAAATAGAGGGGTTTTTTTCTGATGAAGTGTGCATGCACACAAAAGCTTATACTCAGAATAAAACTTTGTTGGTCTTAAAGGTGCCACTGGACACAAACTTTTGTTCTGTTGCTTCCGGCCAACAGGGCTATCCACCTGAATCTTGTTTTGTTATTTATTTGTAAATCCTATTTGGTGTCCATCTAAGTAGAGCTTAGAAAGACTGTTTGGATTGGCAGCATTTTGACATGTGCAGTTTTGAGAAAAATAATAATGCAAACCTGATTGGCAGGTGTCCAAGTCATTCAGTTCTGAACCAAACAAACTGGGTGATTGGGTCATGTCTTATTGTCACAGCTGAATGAGGTAAGCGTGATCATCAAACATGTTCAATATGAACTTGGTTTCATCCCTAGGAAAATTCTGGTTTCACAGTGCTCTATCAGTGTATATGTGCACATCAAGGAAAAAAAGGAAGGGGGGGGGGAGAAGCAAACTAAAGCAGAGAGAGAAGGACCTCCTTCATTGACAAAACTTGCAAGATGGATTTGCAATATTCCTTACAAAGGTCAAGAATATCAAACAAAGGCCCCGGTCACACGGGCCGGATATCGCCGGGGGGGGAGGCGTGGCTGTTTGCCCCGCACCGAAATTACACGCAACTGCGCAATCAGGCATCCCCTCGCGGTCCCATTGAGGTCCCATGGTTAGGGGGGGGGTGCCGATCACACGACACGCCAAAGAAGTGGTGCAGCACGACGGGGTTGTGGGGGGGGGGTTAATTGAACCGGAAGTATGCGCATGCCCCGTTGGGTGCTTGTGCGCATCCCTGGAGACTTCGGGAAAAAATAACTTTTCGCAATGGGGCATGGGCTGGTGCCAGATACCATCGGAAACTCGATCAGATGCCCGCCCTTGCCCCACGGTTTCCTGGAAACTAGTACCTCCAAGGTACTAGTTTTTAACCGCGCATCTTCGGCGGGAAGCCTCGGGTGCGCCATGGGAGCTCTACGCTTACCAGATGTGGTGGTGAGATCGCGCCCGGAAAATCCACCTATCTTCCGTCACAGTAGCGTGGCTACTGCTCCATGTGACCGCAGCCAAAGAAAGGCATAGCTGAGCTAAGGAATCTCTGGCATAATTATAATCATTTGCACAGTGTCAATTAATGCCTTATCTGCTTCTTGGGAATCCTGTAGATGGGCAAAATTATGTTGTTAGCTTAGCTTGCAGTCATTGTGAGTTCATAGCCTGAGTCTGCTCATATGGAAAAGTTATGTACCAAGTAACTGACTAATATCTCTTGCTTTATAAAAGGAATAAAAATACTTCTGATTTAGGATACAATATCCATCCAGAAGCTCATCGAACCAGGATTAATGACCTGTTTCTATGTCCATAGATTTTGCCTGAATGAGGAAACAATGATACAGGTAATAGCAAATGACATTTAATCTAGCTAATTATGCTAAACGTTCACCTGCTGTGTCTCTCCAATTACAATATGTGACATTTGGTGACAGTATAGTCAGTTTTTTCACTGATTGCAATAGCACAATCAAGTTTAGCATCAAGATTCTCTAATAGACCATAATTATTTCTATTTCACTTTTGGAAAATGGCTTCACTCTCCAGCACAAAACTGCTGGTTGTCTTTTAATAAATTTACCGATTTTTTTAAAAAACAACACAAATCTTCCTAGTAGGGACCACATCCAGCCTGTGCTGAAAGCGCTGCACTGGCTGCCAATAGCGTACCGGATTCGCTTCAAAGTGCTGGTTCTTGCCTTTAAAGCCCTATATGGTCTGGGTCCAGCTTACCTAAGGGACCGCCTTTCCTCATATGTTTCCCC
>NW_015168694.1:22368-26016 GCF_001447785.1 Gekko japonicus
TATTGGCTTGTGCCTCCTGTAAGCCACCCTGAGCCCGCATGTGCGGGGAGGGCGGGGTATAAATTGAATAAATAAATAAATAAATAAGAGTTTAGTGGTACAGGGACTTTCCCCAAAACTGACAAGGTTAAAGATAGTAACAGTGTCCTTTTGATCAAATGATTTTTTTTAAGCATAATATCCATATGAATAAAACCAAGAATAAGATGATAGGTCTGATGTTTTCCATTCAACTAATGCCAGGGAGTATAAATAAAAATAATGCATACATTTTCTTATAAATAGCAGCTGAAGAAAGGATGGGGCATTTTCCCCATGAAGGCCTTTTGTCATCTGCCATTTCCCTTAATTATAGCTGCTGCTTCCAAATTCTACCAGCTGCTGTAATGGACAAACAAATCAATTTGTGAAGAAGTTTAGGGAGATGGGCTTCGAATACATATTTAAATTCTCTAGAAATGAAGATCTTGCAACTCAATTTTAGGAAAGGTTAAGACAAATTGATTTTCATGCATATGAAGGTTATTTTCTGCACCTGTTTGAAGAAATCAATAACTGAACTACATATGACTTGATGGAATCCTGCACTCAAATTGATTACAATGGAGCCACGGGGAATTTTTTTCTTAAAAAGAAAAAAGAAAATGGAAACTAATCTTCCTAGCTGAATAGTCTGTTAAGAATCTGGATCATATTTGCAAAGCAAAGAGGAAAACCTGGATTTTCATTCCACTCCCTCTGCAAAGTACTCAAAATGCCTCTGAAAATACCCCGTGGCAATAGAGGGATCAGATTCTGATTGTATATTATTTTGGTGTTCATTTCTCAAACTAGAAAACAGTTCTTTTTGTGGAAGTTGAGGGCAAAGTAAGATTTTAGTTAATTGACAAAGAACGTGTCAGGATATTTCTTATTGTACTCGTGGGATCCATGACTCAGGGTAATGTCATTGTCACAGTCTTCTATGGCAAATCCTCCCTGATTACCTCACCTCATTATGGGCCCACTCACTGGCAAGTCTCTTTGGGATGCTGTCATCTCTTCTCTTCATAAGCAGGATGAGGCTATCTTTCCTGTGCCCAGGGAAGAGTCTGCCGGACAAGAGCAAAATACCACACCTATTTTTTTTTTAAAAAAATATGGGAGTCATTTTACCCGTCAGTCTTATGTGGGAAGTCTTTCAACAGAATGTGCTCTCAAGTTATTAGAGCTGATATCATTACAGTGAAGCTGAACCTACTTACTTCATTTTCTGATATTTATTTATTTATTTATTTAAGGAATGGCTCCAATTTTGATGGTTTCAAGCAAAGTTTTGCATAGTACCTCTCTCTCTCTCTCTCTCTCTCTCTCTCTCTCTCTCTCTCTCTTCACATTCTCTCTCTCTCTCTCTCTCTCATCACAGTGCTCATTTGGCTCATCCTGCCACTTCAACTTACTGGCTACGGCAAGTCAGGTGAGTTTGTTAATGTTGTCATGATGGTTTAAATAAATTATGGCCTGATGGTGTAAATAGAATTATGTTAGTAACCATTTGATTTAAGTGGGAAAGTGGAAAAAGAGGTGAAGCTTAAGAAGATGGAAAATAAAATGGTTGCAAGAAAAAGCAATTGACTGGCAGTGACTGATATTGACTAGCACTCAAGCAATGTGACTGCTTGAACCACCTGATATTTTCCCATTGTCTGTTCAGCTGGAAGAAATATCAAAATGGGTCTGTGTGTAGCACACCAGAATTCATGTGAGAATGTGTTCACGTGAAATATTCCCCATGCAGAAGTGGTGTCAGAGGCTACATATGGGGGCAGAATTCTCAGCTGGCAGGATACTCAGGGCACAGGTGGTAGAATGCTATTTGCAGAAGCTACGCCATGTTAAAAAGCTCCCAGCAGCAAAAACAACAAAAAAAACCTTGTATATCAAGGAAAACTGAAAATCCCCTGCTTTGCCAGTTGTCTATTTTCAGTGAAGGTTTAGGTAGGCAGAGTACTACCAATGTGATTTACAATTTGAAGTGATACACACCATTCTACTGCTTTAGGACTTTACCACCTCATTCCTACTTCTACTACATGTATGAACCTGGCTAAAGAGAGAGATTATCTAAATGGGAACAGGCTAACAGCCCAGATGCACTAGAAATGCATAGATCAAAACCCTTTTCGAACCTTCAGAGGCCTCTTGCAGCTTCTTGGCCCTAAAGTATGACATAGGTTTTGCAAGATAAATTAGCAAAGCTATTAATATTTACTTTACAAATGCATTTCTTGAAACACCATAATCAATCCAGGAAGGACCATATGGTCATCCCTCTATTACCCCCAGCATATCCCTATCAATCATAACACCTGCTCCAGGTGCACTTTCCAAGCATATTCTAGTTCCCCTCCTCCTATATGTTAAGTTCTGTTATAGCCCAAACATTCCAGTACATACTAATAATTTCTCAGGACCAGGGCTGCAATCTGAATGAAGCCCCAAATCCACAAATTAATCTTCAAAGTCCTGGTCCAATTCCAAGAGAGTCCTCAATATTGGGCCAAATCTTCGCCACTAACATCAAGGTAAATTCAGGTTCATAACAGACGCTTTGCTAGCCCTCAGTCCTTGTAGAAGTAGGCTTGCCAAGTCCCCCCGGGGGGTGGGTAAACTCCCGCCCGAGAGGCCCATTACCCGACGCCAGCAAATTGGGCCTCGGGGGGGACTCCACCCCGTTCCGGCACATGTCCCCAGCGTGATGATGTCACCCAGAGGTGACATGATCATGCTGGTTACGTTGGGGGCGGGACACTCTATGATTTGAGGAAAAACTCTATGGTTTTCCCTCGAATCCTAGTGGCCCCGCCCCCAATGTGCCGACACGATGATGTCACTTCCGGGTGGCGTCATTGCGGCAGCCCGTGCGCATCGCACATGTGCACAGACTCCCAAGACGGTGCAGGACTCCCCCGCGGTAAGTGATTTTGGACTTGGCAACCCTATGTAGTAGGCTTCCATTCAAACCTGTCTTCCAATCATGATCACAGCAGTACTAAACCCTTGTTTTTCAAGCCAGGAAGAATACAATTCCTCTTCCACATTCTTCTTTTCTCCTCCAACTGAACCTTTCATCCTCTCTTTCCCATTTCCCCTATCTTAGCTCTCCCATTTTCCATTGTGAACCAGACCATCCTACTTCAGCTGGCCCCTTCCTATCAGCTCCTGGGCAGAGACTCTGCTCCCATTATCCTAAGCTCTGCTTCTATTCATTTCATCATACCTTCTGGTCTCACTTCAGGCTTCCCATCTCCTCTGTCTTCTTTCTCAGTTGGTTTGTTTAACATAATTTGGGCCTAAATATAGTTTTAACTCAGAATTCTGCTTAAAGTTACACAACTATACACTAGGATTGGGATAAGTGATTGTTTTTATTATTTTGTTTCTGTAGTACCAGCTATCTGTATTAAGCAATATCTCAGTTCTCCTCACTGATTCTCTGTTTCTAGTCTTTATTGCTAGGGCAAGAAAGTTACTTGCTGGTTAAGTGCTTCGTTTCCTTCCTTCCTTCCTTCCTTCCTTCCTTCCTTCCTTCCTTCCTTCCTTCCATCCATCCATCCATCCATCAAAATGAGAGTTGTGTGTACAACAGGAGGGAACAATTCCAATTTT
>NW_015168694.1:26347-28846 GCF_001447785.1 Gekko japonicus
TTTCCTTCCTTCCTTCCTTCCTTCCTTCCTTCCTTCCTTCCTTCCTTCCATCCATCCATCCATCCATCAAAATGAGAGTTGTGTGTACAACAGGAGGGAACAATTCCAATTTTGCCCCAGGTCTTGTCTATAGATCTGCACAGAGACTGATTTGGGTAATGTGGATGCATAGACAACACCTTATACCAGAAACCTACCAACTGACAAAAATATCTGCATGCCTCCAGCTACCATCCAAAATACACTAAACAATCCATTGTATACAGCCAGGCTCTACACTCTACACTACAGCCATATCTGCACTACAGCCACATCTGCTCCAATCCTACAGAAAGAGATTCTCAACTGAGGAATCTACAACAAACCTTTTTGGAACTAAAATATCCACCTGATGAAGTCAAGAAACAGTTTAACAAAGCCAGAATGGTACCCATAGAAAACCTGTTGCATGACAGACCCAAAAGAGACAATAACAGAACACCACCAGTGGACACATAACAACTCTCATCTCAAAATAGTGACTTAAAACCTCTAGTGGATAATGACAGATCAAGTTTCTTATACTTTCTAATATGGCAAGATTCAGATACACAGTTCTGTATCTGAATAAGTGAGCAGTGACTCAAGAAAGCTAATACCCTGCCACAAATTTTTGTTAGTCTTTAAGGTTACTGGACTCTTATGCCTTTCTACTGGATAATTACAGTTCTCTTTCACAAGTACTGGGGGGGGCAAACATTTTCTTATGCACAGACAACCCCCCAATCTCAAACAACTCCTCACCTGCAATAATACAACATCTAACTTGAATATGGACACTGGTACCAGAGCTTGCAATAAAACCAGATGCCAACTTTGCTGCCACATATGCTCAGACAACACAATCACTGGACCTAGTAACATCAACTGCACCATGTCAGGCTCATTCACTTACTCATCTTCTAACATTAAATGCCAACAATGCCCTTCAGTTCTCCACATAGGGCAAACAGGTCAAATCCTATGCCAAAGGATAAAAGGACACAAATCTGACATCAAGAATCACAAAACTGAGAAACCTGTAGGAGACATTCAGCCTTCCAGGACATTCAATGGGGGACCTCAAAGTAGTTGCTTTTTTGCAAAGGAACTTCAGTAACAGACTAGAATAGAATAGGAGACTGCTGAGTTACACATTATTACAACACTCAGGACCAGGGGTCATTTCATAGAAAAAGAGCTAGGGGAACTCATTAGCATAACTCATTAGCATATGCCACACCCCCTGACATCAGGGGCCCAGCGGTGGACCTGCAAGGCCAGCGGGAGTGCGAGGAAGCCCCGCCAAGGCCCTCCGTGGCCCCAGGCAGGCGGGTGGGGAGAGGCGGGGAGGAAGCAACTTACCCTCCCTCTTCTCCTGCCTCCTCCTGGCTGAATGAGGGCTGGAAGCGGGGTGGCCAAAAGCAGGGGGCGGGGCTTCATCATGTGCCCCACCCCACTGCACCTCACCTGGGGGAACTGTGTTCCCCCGCGTTCCCCCCTGAAATGACCTCTGCTCAGGACAATGGAATTCTCAGGGCTTAACAGAGATATTGCTTTCTTATCTCACTACACATACTAAAGTTATTCAGTTCTCGCATTTGTTTGTAAATTCTTTTGTTATGCTGTATGCTAATTTGCTGGTATTCACAGGTCTTACCAGTCTTAGCTATATTTATGGCTCAGTTACTTATAATTTGACTGTAATTGGCCTTTTCTGGCAATATCCTCTCCACCCTCTATGTAATGGTTGGTGACTTCTGTTTCAATGTATCTGAAGAAGTGTGCATGTACATGACAACTTATACCTAGCATAAAACCTTTTTGGTCCTAAAGGTGCCACTGGAAAATTTGATTTGGGTGACAACAGCCTACTGCCTACTCCCCAACCACTGCTAAAGGTCAGAGACCCTTCCAAACAATACGCCTCTTAGCACAAGGCTGTGGAAGGGAGTGGGTGTTGAATAAAATTGATTTCCCCCCCATAAACTTTCCTTGTTGCAGTCCCCTGTGCCATATTAGGATGTCCTTGACCTTCAGCATTGGCTGGTGGGGGTAGGGAACTTTATTGGGAAGGGGAAGGTAGGGGAGAACTCCTTGCATTTTGTGGGAGTTTAGATTCAATTGAGTGTACAGTTTACTTTAATTTAAAAAAAAAGATTTCTGAAATGTAATGGCTGACACGGTCATTCATATTTCTAAATGCTACCTCAGTGCAACTTCACATTTAAACCCAGATCTCAGTTTAGGGGCAGAAATACTGAGTCAGTCAAAATGCTAATTGTCTGTATGGCTCACTTCTAAAACTCAGTTTGGCAATGTCAGGTTGTGCCAGTGCATGTGGCAGGTACTATAAGTTGAGATCACAGAGGCAAGAATAACTGCAGTCTTCTCAGCAAACATTGCATCGAAAAGCCCTGAACTCTATCAAAGCTTTAACATGAATCTATATATCTAATAGCCAAGTGGCCCCGTCTGTGC
>NW_015168694.1:29454-30733 GCF_001447785.1 Gekko japonicus
GAGAGTAGCGAGGGGCAGCCCCAGACCAGCTCGCCCCTCACCCCACGTACCTACTTGCAACAGGTTGAGCCCACCAAGCCGCGAGGTGGCCGAGCCCCTGCCGGGCCCTCCTCCTCCTGCCCGCCGTCACCGCCTCCTTCCCTGGAAGAGAAGCCCGCTGCCTGCCCCGGCAGAGCTCGCCCGGCCGGACTGCTTTGGAAGGTGTGCCGGGATTGGGGGGAAGAGTAGCGAGGGCCGGGGGGAAGGTAGAGAGAGCAGCGCCGACTTCCCTACTCCTGCTGCTTCCTCCCCCCCGCGAGTATTGCGGGTCCCCCTCTTGTATTGCACTATTTTGAATAGAGAAGCCAGTTTTCCACCCCTGAGATATAATCTATTTGCTCAGTACTCTTTGGGGGAAATAGATGATGATATTATAACCTAGGCACCTGAATTTATTTGACATTTCAGGTTTTTGGCCTTCTCATGGTTGTTCTGTCCTGCTAGAGTTGTCATCCTTGTTTAGCTGCCAGAAGAACACAGCTCAGAATGCTAAGAAAGTTCTTCAAAGCATCCCAGAATGTTCATATTTCACCCTTGCTGTTTCACCTGATGGAATCTGTTTGGCCTTGCCATGCACCAGATGTAACAACTTCCCCAATTAGAGCCTCTGCAGTGGAAGTCGAGCAGGGCTAGCTTCGCGTAACTGTACATTGAGTGAAGCTCTTTGGGAATATGCAGCTGCATGTATTGGAATCATTTTGCTCTGCCTCTATCAAATCATTTGACAAGTTCATTATCCTTCCTGATGGAGTTGGGATGGAGAAAAGCAACACGGATATCTTCTGCATTTTTGACATTTTTGGCTGCATAAATTGAAAGAATAAAATAATATTAACATGTTTAAGGACAATTTATTCAGTCTTTTTTTTTAAGTAAAGGACCAAATTCTTTATGACACTGGATCCCCGGAAATGAAATTTAACTCCAGAAAATAGCTGCTGGGAGCTTTGGTATGAATTGGGGTCACAGGGTTGGGGAAGGGGAAATTTAACTAACCCCATGTCATTTCTCTAATCACAATTGCCCACCCTGGCTTCTTGAAACTCCAGAATGTGTGTGTGTAGGGGGGAGAAGAGCTCCTGCTGTGACAGTCTTTTACCCTAACCCAGGACTTAAGGCACCCCACAGGGGATATTTTTGATCAAAAAGATTGTGCAAGGGAGAAGAGTTAAAACCCCACATCACAGTCAACTTTCTGGAGTCAGTGGGGAAAGAAGTGGCAATAGAAAGGGGGCTTCTT
>NW_015168694.1:30925-104437 GCF_001447785.1 Gekko japonicus
TGAGGGCCGGAAGCGGGGCAGCCGGAAGCAGGGGCGGGGCCTCGTCATGTGCCCCGCCCCCTGCACCTCACCCGGGGGAACTGCGATCCCCCGCGATTCCCCCGAATCGACCTCTGATTACTGGTTTATTGGTGAAGTATTCTGGGGTAGAGACATCACCCTGCCAACAAAATCCATCATCAAAGCAATGGTATTCCCAGTAGTAATGTACAGCTGTGAGAGTTGGACCATAAGGAAGGCCGAGCGCAAAATAATAGATGCTTTTGAACTATGGTGCTGGAGAAGACTCTTGAGGATCCCTTGAACTGCAAGGAGGTCAAATCAGTAAATCCTAAAAGAAATCAATCCTGACTGTTCCCTGGAAGGCCAGAGATACTGAATCTGAAGCATAAATACTTTGGCTACCAAATGAGAAGGGAGCACTCACTGGAGAAGACCCTGATGCTGGGAAAGGATGAGATGGTTAGACCATTGATGCAACAAATATAGTATTGACTATATTTTATAGCTTCGTGTTTTATATTTGTTGTGATTATACACTGTAATTGTTAGAATGTTTCTGGTGAGCTGCCTTGAGTTTATTGCCATGAGTTCTGATTTGTACTGGGAAGAAGGTGTGAATATAAGTATTTTAAATAAATACATGGTCCCAATCAATGCTCCCTCTAAGTTGTGGAGTCTTGTGAGCAAAAATTCTACTTTGTGCGCTACTGGCATTAAACTTGTGAGCATGCGATTTGGCTACTGCATAAATTACTTTGCTCTGGAGCTCTCCTTCCTGAGCTAAGGCAAAAATGTGTGAGCTGGAGGCTAAAAAACTGTGAGTTAGCTCACACTAACTCAGCTTAGAGGGAACACTGGTCCCAATGCATATCAGGGGGCATGATTTTTTTCCATACAAATTACAAATCTGGGGACCCAATTACAGATCCCCAATATCACATGTAATTTGACCCTAAATAGCCCAGGCTTTCCTGCTCATTTCCAAGCATTGTAACTGAAAGATAAAGAGAAATGACACCATGGAGAAAAAGAATTAATCATTTTTAGGGGTGTGCAAAAAACCCAGTATTTTTTGGGTTCAGTTTCATTGAACCCCTCAAAAGTCAATATTTCCCAGTATTACTGAATCCCAATACCGGTATGGTAGTCAAATTTGGTAAATATTTGGGATTTCTGCTTTTTTGGGGGGCTCCATTATACCCTATGGGGACCATTATATTCAATTGCCACCATAGGGTATAATGGAGAATTGATCCAGGGGTATCTGGGGCCAAGCCCATAGCTACTAGGAGCCCTGGGGGTGACATCCTCTCATGAATGTTCCCTGCCCCCTCCTGTCCTGGTCCCCTCTCCTCCCCCAGAGCCAACCAAACAGGGCTACTTTGAGAAGGAGGCGGCTCCATGCCACGTGGCTGCTCCCAGGGCCATGAGCTCCGAGGCATTGGAGATCGGTACACACCACTAGGGTGGCTGAGCCTGACTCTGCTTCGCCCCCAGTATGAAGTCTGAAAATCGGGGTGGGCGCTTGTCTTCAGGGGAAGAGAAGGAGCAGCAGCACCCCCTAGCTGTCTTTGCCCCCTGACAGAAAATTGCCTAGCTCCAGAGCCTAGAAGGCTCTTTCTTGGGTTGCTGCCCATCTGGCTTCACATGGGTAGGTTCATATGGAAATTGTTAAATAAGGTATGCTGGTCTCACACCTTTCAGTGAACATAACATGTCTGAGGGAAGGGAAAGAACACAGTCAGATACATGGTTTGTTTATAGCTTTGTTCTGGTGCTAGCAATTAACTATAGTCCATTGAAAATACCTTTTTCCTTCTCCTTCAAGTTGCTGAGCATGCTTTGTATAAATATTCCTAAAAGACTGTCAGAGGCAGCATGTCCAGTTGATGTTCAATAATGTGTTAACTGAGTGTCAAGTGGAATAATCACTTCAAAGCTGCACGGTATCATACAGCACAGAATAAAATGGCTGAAAACTAAGGGCTTTTCCAGATAAGAAAAGAGACAGGTTTCTTTTAACCACTTTACTAAAGGTCAAGCTATACAAGATACTGAAAGATCAGTGAATAAATCTCTCACTTTTTTTTGGTACTGGTAAACAGCCAAAGAGATGGGGAAATTGGGAGGGGGGCAGAGAATAGGGAAGGAAGGGTGTTTAATCCTTGTTCTATGAGTAGAGAGAGTGTATATAGGGAGGGTGGGAAAGAAGGAAATAATCTCAGCCAAATGGAACATCTTTCTGAGCAATTGCTTTTCCCACTCCCTGCTGCATGTGCAGTTATAAAGCCTGAGCATGGCTAGGGATATAAGCCGCTGGGAATGCGCTGAGGGAGTCTTGACTTTTTAGCTCTAAGTCCATGGCTTTCAGTAGGTGCCTTGGAAGGAGCCATCCATGAAATTCTGGACCAGCCCCCCCCCCAAAAAAAAATTGCTGTTGTGTTTGTTTTCCTTATCTTTTTATTTGTTGTAAGCTGCTTTGGGTCTCTTCAGGGAGAAAGTGGGGTATAAATATTTAAATAAATAATGGCGACCCCATAGGTTTCTCAAGGCTAGTCACGTTCAGAGATGGTTTGCCATTGTGTGTCTCTTCATAGCAACCTCAGACTTCCTTGGTGGTCTCCCATCCAAGTACTAATCAGGGCCAACCCTGCTTCACTTCTGAGATCTGATGAGATCAAGCTAGCCTGGGCTATCCAGGTCAGGACATGGGGTTAGTCTCCTTTCCCTCATGCCACAGTCTTCCTCCCATGGCTTCTGTTTACCAGCAAAAACTGACCTCCTGTCATCTCATCTAGTCCCAAGACTAGCTCCATCTATAAATAAAATAGTGCCATTTTTTTCTAGCAGCCTAAAAGTCCAGCCTAGTTTTCTCTCATTAGAATTTGGAAGGTGGGCAGGGTCAGGTGTGAGCTATAGTAGAATGGAAGGCCACCAAGGAAGACTCTGCTGAGGAAAGTAAAGGCAAATCACCTCTGCCCATGTTTTTTCCTTGAAAACTCCATGGTCCTGGGGTCACAATGTGTTGATTGCAACTTGCTAGCACACAGGTGTCATTATTAATATTTTCCCAAGACTGATGGAGTGAATCAAAAGAGCCTGGTAGAAAGAAAGGCCTTGTATTATCTTATGAAACACTTTAGGGTAGTAAAACCAAATGTAAAGATATAGGGGGGCAGGGTGAGTGAAGGGAAAGAATCCAAGTTTGCAGTACCCTGTGTTTGATTAACAGTAGTCAGTTCATGAATCTTGCTTTGGAAGGCCAGAAGAGAAGCAATTCTTCCCTGAACAGTGGCACATTCACATGCATGAAGGACTTTTCAGTTCACATTTCATAATCTGAAATAAACTGTGTTTACTGACAAAAGAGCCATTAGATGCTCTTGCTGCCAACAGTCATAGGAAAGGAGGAAAAAATGGGCATTAAAAAATCCGGCTAAATATGTTGGCTGCTTCCTGTGTTGATGGAAGAACTGAAACGTCTTTCAGTAACATCCATGTCAAAGGAGATCCTTGTTCTATGTATTAATTGGTAGAAAAACATATACTATGAAATTCAAGACTGGATGTACTAGAAAATCTAATGGAGATGTCTGCTAACAGACTAGGATCTAGCAGATGGAGGTTAAATTTCTCCCCTCTACAATGAGGCGTAACCTGTTCTTAGACAGACTTGATGCCAACTTAAATTAATGAAGAAAAAAATGTTAATATTAATCTTTTTTTTTACTATATGGCTCTTGTTTTTCACTAAAATGTTCTTACAAACCAAAATGTCCCTTCCCATTAAAATGGTATTAATAATCTTGTTTTTTATCCAGAATACTTATACCCTACCACTATATCCAATTTAGCTTATGACAGGAAAAATGAAAACAACACTTTGATCAAACTAATGGAGGACCAAAATTTAATGATTATTTTTACTAGAAGCAGCTCTCCAGTTCTTTTATTGTAGGTACCAGGGATTGAACCTGGGAACGCCTGCATACAAACCAGATTTTTTTTTCCCATTTAGCCATAGTGCCTCTCACAGCATCTGGCTGTCTGGCATGTCCTCTTTTGAGTTTTAGGTGCCAAGTGGAAAAGATTTTATTTTCCCAGGCTTTTGATAATGAATAACTGTTGTTGGCTTTGTTGCCATTAATTTTGACTGCTGCTGATTTTAGTGCTTTGAGGCATACATTGAGTGTTAATACTTCATACTTTCAAATCTTACTTTGAGTCCTTTTGTTTATTATATTTTTAGCAGACTGTTAGTTGCTTCAATAGCTCTGTTTAGAAGTGTGGGATACAATTCTCAAATAAATAAATAAATCATATTAACTCCCAAATAATGCTCCCTCTAAACTGTGGAGTCCTGTAAGCAAACATTCCACTTTGTAAGCTACTGGCATTAAAGTTATGAGTGAGTAATTTGGCTACTACATTAATTAGATTGCTCTAGAGCCATCCTTCCTGAGCAATGACAAAAATGTGTGAGCCGGAAGCTAAAAAACTGTGAGCTAGCTCACACTAACTCAGCTTAGAGAGAACACTGCTCCCAGGGCTGGCTCTATCACTAGGCCAGCTAGTGTCTGGCCTAGGGCGGAACTCTGAACAGGGCGCCAACTGCCCTGCCGCCCACCCCCCTGCCAAAATCCCCAACCGTCCCTGCCCAAAGCCACTGCTACTCATCTCACGGCTTTGGTCTCCTGGCTGCTGCGCCCTTCGCTGATTCGCTGCTGCCACCCTCTGAGCCAGCTGGGTGTGTGTGGCAGGGGCAGCGGCGGCAGCAGGGATGGTCAAGGGGGAAGGGGCGGCAGCAGGGAAAGGCGTCCTCCCCGCAGCACCCAAGCGTGCCCGAGCCCTCCTCAGCAGCCATGGCTGTCGTCCCCTCTCCCGCCCGCCGCTCTGGTGCCCTCCATGCTCACTGCAGTGGAGCACCAAATGGGAGTTCGCGCCATCTGCCTGCCAGGCAGGGGCTGTCTGCAGCATGGCCTTGCCTCTTCCGCTCACTCCCATGCCCCGACGCAGCCACCTGTTGGCTGTGGCGCATCAACTTGCCACCCGGAGCCCCGCCCCCACCCCCTGCCACACACATGCATGCGCACACGCACACACACCTGAGAGGCATGGCCACCAGGGGCACAGGAGGGGAGGGGGCACGAAGGGCTCTCCGGGCGAGGCTGTGCCGGCTGCAGGTGCCTGGCAGAGAAGCGCCCTGCCTGGGGCGGGGGAGGGAGAAGAGGGACCCTGGGTCAAGCCTGCCCCCCACCTCTGGCAGGCTCCTGCCCCCCGACCCCCTCACCAGGGAGGGAGGGAGCAGGCTGGCAGGCCCAGAAGGCACCAGCTCCAGAGAGCTCGGCAAGGCTCACTGGCTGCCCACCCCCAGGAAAAGAAGGGTCCCTTCCCAGGCCCTACTGCAAGATGGCAGCTCAGCTTCCCCTCCGACACCAGGCCAGCAGTCTGGGACGGAGGGAAGGGGGTGCAAAGGGCTCCGAGCCAAGCTGTGCAGCCAGCGTGTCACGTGGCCTCCCTGAGGAGGTGGGGCCCACGGGCAGGTGTGAGACAGGTGGCCAGCTGGGAGGTCTCCAGGCCCCACCGGGTAGTTGGCATCTGAGGGGGGCACCTAGGGCGCAGAAAACCCTCAGGCTGGCCCTGACTGCTCCCAACATCCCACTTACAAATGTTAAATATATTCATTATAGTACACTGTGTATTCCTGAAATAAACAGATACATGACTGTGTACTTCTTAAATGAAGGCTGCTCATTTTAATGTCTGCATAGTTTAAAAAATGAGCCCAAGTTTCACCAAACCATCTTCAGAAGCTGTTCCCTTTTGTGTAATGGTAGTGTCCACCAATTCACATCCCATTGTGTAACTGTACAAGCCTGAACATTTTTTTTAATTGTTAAAGTTAATACATTAATCACAATATCTTTCTAGGTATAAAGTTCTACAGTTTTAACCACTATTCAAGATCAGTGTTGTTACTCAGAGGAACACCCTGGCTTGAGAACTTTTCAATCTGATCCTCTGCTTTTTTCAAGGGAGAGGCCATGGGACACTTCTTCCATCTTGTATCAGTCAAAACAAATGAACAAAAAAGTCTTGCAGAATCCATTGTGAAAAGTACGCAGACGGAGAGTGATTTCAGCAAAGCGTACTTTATTCGATCAGGAAAAAGACGACTTTGGCCGGCGTGCAGGCCGGCTTATATCCCCCGAGAAACCGCCACCCAAAACACACCCCTACTTCCCTATAGGTATTTACAGTGGCCGAGAGTCCCATAGGCTCTCGGCCGGGAACCTAGCCCCCTGATTGGAGCGGGCTAGGATCCACATAGTCCATTGTCTCTTGGAGCGAAGCTCGACGTTTGTCTCTCGACTTGTCTGGACTGGATACATTACACTTTGGAAGATGGGAAATTTGCCCTGATACATTAATTTTTCATGTTCTAAATCAGCCTTGAAAATGGGTTGGATTCAAACTCTGTCTTCTCCCCCCCCCCCATTGCAGCTCATTGCTCTCCACTAAATGCTGCTTCTAGGGCCATAAGGGATCTTGAGGAATAACATGAAGGGGGTCTGCAAGTGGGAGGGGGAAATCTTTGGAAATTTCCAATTTGGTCTGGATTCAACCCAGTACCTTCACATATGTCTATGCCACGTTTTTAACCAAAATAAACCCCCTGTCACAAAAGTGATGACTCCATTTTCCAGGGTCCCAGGTATGGAGCCATTTCCCCCATATTTTAAACATATCTGCCATCATCAGATTAGAAAGCGGAATGCATCCATTCTCCAAACAAGCACAGACAAAAAAAAATATCCCTTCTTATTTTTTTCAAAACTCCTCCAGGACAAACCAACAATTTCATTTTGTGGAACAAAGAAGTCTGGGATCTCACTCAGATGGGGAAAAAAATTACTCTACCAGATTTATTTTTTTAACATAAAATGATGCCCATTTATTTCCTTTGTTAATGAAGATCTCATGGGTCAATGTTTTGCTCTGCAGCCATAAGTCAATTCACCAATATAACTAGACTTTTAGTAAATGCATTCCTTATACTTTCATTGCTAAATAACTGGCATATTATGTGACTGTGTAGCCTTTTTATAGTTGAAAGATCCAACCCTTCTTTTAAAGGAGCAAAGTTTGCAGATGGTATTTTTGCCACCTTCCTTTCCAGCAGCTTTGGTTCCATTCATTAAGCTTGTTTGAATTATGCAACTGCATACATTTGCAGGTTTTCCACAGCCCCTATTTTCTTGGGAGTCCCCTGGCCCCTAGGAGTGGATTTTAGGAGAGCAAAGTAGGGCTGTCCTGGGATGAAGGAACATGCTTTCTGTGAATGGGTTCCAGTTGTGAAAGACTTGAATTTCACACATTTATCCATGCCCTGCTTTTCTCCCTAATGGTGACCCAAAGTGGCTTACAACATTGTGTTACCCTCTGAAATTTTATCACCCCAACATCAATCCTGTAAAGTGGGTTAGACTTACTGGCCCAAGATCAACCAGTGAACTTCCATGACACAGTGGGGATTTAGACACTACTTTACTATATTGTAAAAAAAGAATTCATCCAATCCTTGTAATCTCTATTGCTTAAACAATTAAAAAACAGCTACGCTGAGATGTATAATACTATAGTTCGCACAGTTCCTCTCCACTTATCTCTATACCATTATCTCTTGCCCTGATTTAATGTCTCTTTCGTCCTTTATCAATCATAATTTGTCCCATGACTTTAAAATATCCAGAGATGTGCAGGGTGGTATCATGTGAAACATAAGCAATTTCTACAGCGTCTTTATTTGTACTGTAGCTAATCAGCCAAACCAAGATAACCCAACACCCTTCTAGTCTGCCAGACAGTTCTTTATTGCTTTATATAACTGTATATAATTTAATTTTAATTCCTTTATGTTTGCAGAGATATTCCGTTAAGGGCGGATTTCCCCCCCTGAATTTTTATTTTAATTTCTAATGTGACTCAGTTTCAGTTTTCTTGTAATTAAAACCATAACTGAAACTTTATCACATTCATTAATCACATTCATTAACTATGATTATGAATTTAAGGGATTTTGAACATATATGCCAAAAAAAAGCTCAACTGATGCTCCAGTTTTCCATCATTTACTCAGTTATAGCTTGGTTTTGTTGGATGTTGAAAGCCAAAAGTTCATCTGCCATCACAAACACAAGGGAGAGGTAAGGGAACTGAAGGCAGTATTATTTTTGAATGGGCTTCACAGCATTATGGGTTGAACAACTGCAAACTCCTTCATTCATATACTTTGGCTTTTCACTGTATACAGCCAGCTAGCACATAAAATATTCACTGAGAAGGATAAATAAGCTGATTTTCTCCTTCTACTTTTTTTTTTGGGGGGGGGGAGCCATTTCTGCTTAGATTATCATCAGTTTATGGGAACAGACGCATAAACAGACTCCAGATTTTTCATCCAGGAAGAAGATGTATGCAAATACAGTCTTCAATGTGTAAATACACTCTTCCAGGAAGATGTATGCAAATACAGTCTTCATAGGTGGATTAGGATCCTGTGTACAAATAAGTGGTAGTGACACAGAAATTTATAATTTGGAACTCATATTACTTACCTATAATTCGTGATAACCACTATGTTGTGCCTTCCCACTTAACCAGTTATTTCTATGACAGTGACAGCAAAGTCTTTGGAGGTCTCCTTACCTGGCACCCTGGATGGAGCTATCATAGATTCCCAGGTCTCAGGAGCCCTTAGTGCACAATGACAATTTACATACAGTAGGTATGTATCTCAGAAACAGGGTGGAAGGGGGAAGATCTATTGTAGGGGTGTCAAACTCATTTGTTATGAGGGCCAGATGTGACATAAATGAGAACTTACTGAGCTGGGCCATGTGTGTCATAAAATGTAATGCTATGTAGCGAAGACATAATATTTATAAAGGACAAAAAACATAATTGATTTTTTAAAAAACTTTAAATAAAACATGTTTAAAACTTTAGCACTCTTGCAATATTTTGTTTATTTAACAGTCTTTGAAAACTGACACCTCTTGCTCTGAATTATTGCATCAAAATGTCTGTGCTGTAGCAATCTTGAGTATGCTGTTCAGGTGTGTATCTGTAAGCTGCAAACCTACTGTTGAGCCTAGGACCCAGGGGAAAACATGAAATGGCTGGGCATTGCAAGCTTTTGTACATTAATTGCTTTTGGTTAAGAACATGAGAAGGTATCCTGACACAGACTGAGGGCTATATGTTTGTCTACAAAACTATAGTCTTCCCTAGAGAAATAACTACAACTCTTATGAGGCAGTGTAACAATAGAGAAATAGCCATGTATAGTGGTCAATATCAGCCTACTATCTGGGAAGTCTAGGTTCAAAATCCCCAGTCTACAAAGGAAATGTGCTGTGTGAACTTGGTTTAGACAAACACTCTCAATATAATCCACCTCACTGGCTTGTTGTTATTTCTCATCTAAATAATTCACAGTGTTTTCCTACTAAGAAAGACTGGATCATAAGGGCATGAATACAGTGATAAAGGGGAGGCAAACCCAGTTACACCCAGGAGACTGCTGGCATAAGGAGTCCAAAAACACTCTCTCTCTCTCTCTCTCTCTCTCTCTCTCTCTCTGTAGCAAGGCAAAAAACTCGTACCTTGAATAAAACTTTGTTTGTCTTAAAGGCACTTTGTATTTCTCCCATGCAATTCAGGCAGCTAAGCAAAGCAAGGCAGAAGGAAGGGGAGGAGCCTCAGCCAATGGAAGACCTTTGTGTCCTGTGTTATTAAGGCAGCTTGGCCAGGAAGCAAGCTGTGGCTTGTTCCCTCCCTCCCCCTGGGAAGAGCCTCAGCCAGTGCAGGGAACAGAAGCTTGCCTAGCTATCTGTCCTGTGTGATTGAGAGAGTCTGATGAAGCAAGCTAAAATGTAGCAGCAGCAGCAAAACTGGAGAAAGAAACAGGAGACAGCCAGTTCTTTGTGGGACGGATAGGAGCCCTCTGAGGGCCTGATCCACCCCTCAGGCCACATGTTTGACACCCCTGATCTATGGGATACAGTCAGAGCTACTGAGAGCCACCATGGGGCCCCAGACAAAGATTCTGTTTACCCCCCGCCCCATATGACACTGATCCAAACCAAATATTGTAACAAAACAAATTACTTGGCTTGCTGTTAGCACACATCTATAATAATAAAAGGATCCACATGTCCATCTGACTGTCCATATGTGGAGGGTATAACTCATCAGAAAATAAATTGGACCACCAGCTTCAAGATGGTCATGGGAATTCCAGGGCCAAAAATTGGAAGGAACTGGAATATCTTGGCCCAGGTGATCTCCATACCCCTATGCTGTTTGCAATGGAAACTAAGGTTGTGTCACCCAGCTGGCTTCATATGGAGGAGTGGGGGATCAAACCCTGTTCTTCCAGATTACAGTCTGCCACTCTTAACTACTACATAGAATTGGTGATCCATTAATAACTGTTCCAAATTTGGGGGGGGGCAAACTAACATTCAGAAATCTTCAGATGTGAATATTATTCCAGGCTGCCTTTCCAAAGTGTTTGCCCAATTAAAAAATCTTCAGGAGGGAAAAAATTAATTTCCCCACAAAAGAAAGACTAACTCAACTGCAGCAAGATTCATCCCTCTCTTGTTCATTACATTTGTATAACTATCCATTTACAAAAGCAAAACTGAAGCTAGAGACAACATAGTAGCAAAAAAGGAAACCACTCTAAAACTACGCTATCATACATTTCTGCACAAACTTAAGCTGCAATTACATAAGAAAACAAGTAAAGCCTGCTGGATTAGACCAGTAGTCCATCTTGTCCAGCATCCTGTTTCACACAGTAGCCAACCAGTTGCCCTGGAAAGCCAATAAAAGCAGGGCATAGAGGTCAAGGCTGCCTCCCAGCACTAGCAATTGTTTGCAAACCTAAGCTGAATTACAGTCTTCTAAACTCAGGCCCCGTTCACACGAAGCATTTGCCGCACTAAAGATATGGATGATAGGTGGATTTTCTGGGCGCGATCACACCACAACATCTGGGAAGTGTAATGCACCCGTGGCTAACCTGTGGCTTCATGCTGAAGATATGGAGTAAAAAACTAGTACTTACGATGTACTAGTTTCCGGAAAATGCGGGGCAAGGGCGGGCGTCTGATCGCGTCCCATCCTAGTCCCGTCGCAAACCGGTTAGTTTTTTTTAAGTCTTCAATTGGGAGCGGTGGCACAGGCAGTAAGTGCAGCCTGCATTAACATCTGGCTGAACAGCTTCGGCTGTTTGAGCCCCACCGCGGCCGGAGTGAGCTCCCGGCCTACGTCCCAGCTCCCGGCCACCCAGCGGCTCGAAAGCCCGTTAAAGGGCGACTAGATAAATGGGTACCTGCTAATAGAGCGGGGGGGCACCTGTCCCTTGTGTAGCGGCGGCGAAACGGTGAACGGCGGCAGCGGAAAGAATATGGTGGCGGCTGGCGAGGCGAAAGGCGAACGAAGGAGGCCGGACCAACAAGCACGGAGGTGGAGCGACGCAGGCCGGAGCCTACTTGGACGGAGGCCGCGAGCATGCGCGGAAGTGCGAGTGGTCCAGGCCCGGAAATGAATTCGCAAGAACCGGAAGGAGGAACCTCAAAGACCAGCGCTGGAGTGGACGCCGCCGGACTACCTCCCGCAAGGCAGTAACAATGAAGATCCGCTACACAGAAAGGGTGCCTGGTAGGCTTGTCACGTCCCCTACATGTATGTGGCCCTAGGTTTAGGATTGTATGAATTGGAACATGTAAGCCGCTCAGAGCCCTTGGGTGAGCGGGATCCAAATTGAAATATAAATACATAAATAAATAAATAAAAAACAATCATGCACATGCTCACCTTTTGGTGAGGAAAAAAAAATCCCGTTTGCCACAGAAGCGGCGCCTAGCGATCGCTGGATAGCCGTGTGATCGGCACCTCACGCCCTAACCACGGGACCTTGACGGGACATGGGATCGGGCGACCGCACGTTATTTTGCTCCGGGGCAAACAGCCATGCTCCCCCCCCCATTTTCCGGCCCATGTGACCGGGGCCTCAGTATGTCAGAGGGCTTAGAAAGGTTCAATACTGTTTAGGATTGCAGTGTTATTTGGGAATAAGTCACAGTGGGGTTTACTTCAAAGTAAACAGAAACAGATTGGGCTGCATGTCAAATAGCCCCCCCCCCCATTCTCTAGCCAGTAGATATTTGTTGACTATTAGTGAGCTTATGTATTTCCTTTAAAAATTCTAGTGATTTGGATTTAGATTAGTCCCTGTAGCTCATCATTAAATCTAGGGGTTGCCAACATGGTACTCATAGCATCCACCAGCACCCTTCTTGGTGCCTGCCAAGTGTCTTTAGAAATTGGCTGGGGGTAGGTGGGGCTTTTGCCCAGCAGGCTTAGAAAGGTTGGGGACCCTATTGAATCTATTCCATCCATATGTCTACTTATGTGTACATTGCCTCTTGGTAATCACCAGGTATTGTTCATTTAAACTTATTGACCATAAGCCTCTTTCCCCCCTCTTGATATCTTTTTAACTCTTTTGGAAACTGTCTGCATGTAGTAGTGATGGGTCTTCATAGCGTTATTGAGGAAACGGCTACACCTTTTCCTGTTCATCATTAAGGATTATTTCATGGAAAGAGCCTTGTTTCCATTATCAGAAAAGTTCAGCTTTTCTGTATTACAACAATGACATCTAAGCAACCTATTCTAAGAAATAAAATGCAAACATTATTCTTCTTTCAAAACAAGTGACAAGAAACCGATTTCTTTTATTTCTTCCCCTGTGCTAGAAGTGGGGGGGAAGGCTGGGAATGAATTCTAAATTTTTTCAGTTATTTCCTTGGACAGACGTTTTGTTTTGATCTTATTTCATTGCTGTTTATTCTGTATAATATGTAGCTAGCTGACAAAATCAATTTATTTCACTTTCATTCTGGCTTGAATGTAAAACGCTATCAGTCCAAACTCTTCAGGATCTTCTGAGGAACAGGCTACAGGAACTTCCATTGTTTTAATCAAGGCTTATTCCCCGTCAAAATTTAAAATTGCACCATTTAACACCTGTCTTTATCATGACTTCTTTTAGTACTTCAAAATTTAAAAAAATAGATTTCGAAAGCCTTTGACAACCAAAGACTGTCACTCAATGTATCTCACGCCATATGCCTATATAGAATATCATTGTTTTAAGTATCGCCGTTTCAATCGGTTACAGTAGCTTATTTCATGCTAGTCATAATCTGTGCTGTTATTAAATTCATTACAGAGTCTCTTTGAAAGGTCAGTGGCTGACTTTGTAAGGAAATCTTGTTTTCAATCCACTTTTAGGATATCACTGGGGGTAGTGGTCCAGCCTGGGCATCATTTTCTCTGCATATGGAATGTTAAAACATGTTCTACGTACTTAAGGAGAAAACCTGCAGGGCACGAACCAGTAAACTGTTAAAATATGTTGCCATTGTATGGAATCAATACAGTGTCTCACTGCAGTGATCACAAACTTGATTGCTAGTGGGTGGATTGAATGAAACTTCCCAGAGTCTCGATGGAGAGGCCTGTCCAATCCTTCATTGTGAATGCTGGGGATATAATGTATATTCCAGGGGAAAGAGAAGTATTGGACTACCCTGCTTATTAGGGAAAGGGGTATGGTTGAGTGTTAGAGAACATGTTTTGCATGAAGAGAGGCTCAGGTTCAGCCTCTTTCATCTCCAGTTAAAGCATCTCAATCAGCAGGTATCAGAAAATACTGTTCTCTGTCTGAGACCCTGGAGAGATGCTGCTAGTCAGAACAGTACTGAGCCAGATGAACCAATATGGAAATGCTATATTCCCCACCCCCCTTACTTCTGATGTGGCATCCAAAGATGAAGGAGATTTGAGTATGGGCACTGGGGTGGGGCTGGGCATTGTGCAGCATCATGATCTCTGGCCACATAACCATAAATTACATCACACATTGATTTAAGTGGCATCATACATTGCTGTAGGGATATCCCCAAATCTCTATGTTTTTTTAGCCCAATTTCTCCTTCTGCTACACCAGGCAACATTAGGTGACCAGGGACAGGAGGTCAAAGATCTCTCACTAAGTGGGAGACCTGGTCCCCCTAGCAGTGAAAGGATACTACACTGCTCTGTTGATACTGTATCTAGACATCTGTGGATACTTCTGTTTAACAGGAGGAAGAAAACCACAAGCCTCTTAATCCTATGTCTAAATTGCATTACATTCCAGCAGTTCCACAGATTAAATCATTACTTCCTTTATAAAGATCATGAACTGAGCGGTGGGGATATGATTTTCATAAACCAAACTCAGAATTCCAGGATTACCAGGCGGCTGAAGGCCTTTCAAGCCGTAGTCTAATACATTATGTGGATAATATTTGTAATATATGTTCTTGTTAGTTGCCCCCAGTGGCTGAGTTGTGGCAGGTGCTTTTTGTTAAGATGTCAGGCTAGGCATGCTGAGGAAGGAGGGGTTAGTGCAGACCAGGTTCCAAGGTGGCTGCCTGCCTGAGGTTTTATGTGCTGCTGCTTCAGTAAAGCAGATGTATACCCTTGACTGGATAGTGTGGACTCCACTTTACAATATTGGTTCTCATGTGTGCCATCTCTCTTAAATAACTAGATACAAAGGTGTATCCCATTGAACCTCTGTAGTCCCTAGGAAATTTACCTAGAAATATTTTAAGATATCCCCCACAGTACATCTCCTTAGTGCATCATACACAGGCCGAAGGGAGAAAAGCAAATTTAGGGCCTCACAAACTAATCTGATTTCTCTTCTTTCTGTCTGCTTTCTCTGTGAGGCTTAGTGTTATGCTTTTAATCAGCCCAAACAAACAAAATTAGTCTCTCTCACACATGCACACACTTGTGAAGCTCTAAGATTATTCAAGTTTCGTTTTCTGAAGGTTCCTTTTCCTCTCTTTTCCCAGCACCTCATCTCTTGCCAGCCAGCCAGCCAGCACTGTACTGTTTCACCCATACCGACGTGCAGCCACTTGGCTGAGAGACTCTGTGCTCACTGTGAAAGAGCTTAAGAGTTTGGGAATGGAAAGAAAATCGAATCACACTTCAGCATAGCATATGTGAAAGTGCTGAATTCCCAGGGAAGTCTGCTTCTCCTTTAGAAACAGCCAGCAAGATCTGCAGCCTCTGTGGTGATGAGGGAGATGTCAGAAATAGAACCAAGCCAACAGAAAGAAACTCATGCATCATGCACAATTCCATCTGACCTGACTGGTCAATGAAATAATTAAATCTTTAGAACTTTACATTCCTCATTTCTCTTAACCACTTATACTGAGATTCTTTTAATTAAAATTTAAATGAGGTTACAATTCCCAGTTTGAATTTTTCAGAGGGTATTAAGTCATTTGGCTGTGCCTCTATCAAATATTAGGAGTTCCAAAAGTCTCTTTCACTTGGGCATTTAAAAAATCTTTAGGTTTTTTTTTTAAAAAAAACCCTACAGTTATTTTTATTTTATATTTGCATTCTTCCTGATTATTTTTGTTTGCATTTAAGCTTTATAAATTGTTTGACAGGATGAATAAAGTTTGTTCACAATAAAATATTATATTGCAAGGCCCCCAAACTCTCCCTGTTGCAGTGTGAAGAAAATTGTTCTAAACTTTTTGTGAACCTCTTTGGCTCGCTGTGTATGCATACAGGTGCATGCTTACACATAACCCTTAGGATTCAATTATAGGCTAGTTCACACAAATGCAGAGGAGACTCTGAAAGTGATCTCATAGTGATAAAGACTTGCACTGCTGTGGGCTCCTTCATTTATTTATATATTTTAAAACATTTTAATGCTAGGTCCACATGGCGGTGAACACCAGCACCTTGACGAGAATGATTGGGGGCCTGGAGACCAAGCCCCATAAGGAAAGGCTGAGGGATCTGGAATTGTTTAATCTGGAGTAGAGGAGATTGAGGGGGGACATGATTGCTCTCTTTAAGTATTTGAAGGGTTGTCACTTAGAGGAGGGCAGGGAGCTGTTCCTGTTGGCAGCAGAGGATAGGACTCACACATGCACACACTTGTGAAGCTCTAAGATTATTCAAGTTTCATTTTCTGAAGGTTCCTTTTCCTCTCCTTTCCCAGCACCTCATCTCTTGCCAGCCAGCCAGCCAGCACTGTACTGTTTCACCCATACCGACGTGCAGCCACTTGGCTGAGAGACTCTGTGCTCACTGTGAAAGAGCTTAAGAGTTTGGGAATGGAAAGAAAATCGAATCACACTTCAGCATAGCATATGTGAAAGTGCTGAATTCCCAGGGAAGTCTGCTTCTCCTTTAGAAACAGCCAGCAAGATCTGCAGCCTCTGTGGTGATGAGGGAGATGCCAGAAATAGAACCAAGCCAACAGAAAGAAACTCATGCATCATGCACAATTCCATCTGACCTGACTGGTCAATGAAATAATTAAATCTTTAGAACTTTACATTCCTCATTTCTCTTAACCACTTATACTGAGATTCTTTTAATTAAAATTTAAATGAGGTTACAATTCCCAGTTTGAATTTTTCAGAGGGTATTAAGTCATTTGGCTGTGCCTCTATCAAATATTAGGAGTTCCAAAAGTCTCTTTCACTTGGGCATTTAAAAAATCTTTAGGTTTTTTTTTAAAAAAAAAACCCTAAAGTTATTTTTATTTTATATTTGCATTCTTCCTGATTATTTTTGTTTGCATTTAAGCTTTATAAATTGTTTGACAGGATGAATAAAGTTTGTTCACAATAAAATATTATATTGCAAGGCCCCCAAACTCTCCCTGTTGCAGTGTGAAGAAAATTTTTCTAAACTTTTTGTGAACCTCTTTGGCTCGCTGTGTATGCATACAGGTGCATGCTTACACATAACCCTTAGGATTCAATTATAGGCTAGTTCACACAAATGCAGAGGAGACTCTGAAAGTGATCTCATAGTGATAAAGACTTGCACTGCTGTGGGCTCCTTCATTTATTTATATATTTTAAAACATTTTAATGCTAGGTCCACATGGCGGTGAACACCAGCACCTTGACGAGAATGATTGGGGGCCTGGAGACCAAGCCCCATAAGGAAAGGCTGAGGGATCTGGAATTGTTTAATCTGGAGTAGAGGAGATTGAGGGGGGACATGATTGCTCTCTTTAAGTATTTGAAGGGTTGTCACTTAGAGGAGGGCAGGGAGCTGTTCCTGTTGGCAGCAGAGGATAGGACTTGCAAAAATGGGTTTAAATTAAAGATGGGAATGTACTGGCTGGATATTAGGGAAAACATTTTTTACAGTAAGAGTTGTACAACAATGAAATCAGCTACCTAGGGAGGTGGTGAGCTCCCCTTCACTGGCAATCTTTAAGCCGTGCCTGGACAAACACTTGTAAGGGATGGTCTAGGCTGAACCTGCATTGAGCAGGGGGTTGGACTAGATGGCCTGTATGGACCCTTCCAACCTGTGATTCTATGATTCTATGAGACTGGAAGCAAATTGGAAGCCAGTGTAGCTGGAACAATACTGGAATGATATGGTCCCTATAATGACCTCTCCGAGCAGCTTTACATAGATGTTGAAAAGCGTAGGGAACAAGATGGAACCTTGGGGAATGCCATAGTCCACAGGCCAAGGTACAGCAGTCTCCAGGACCACACTCTGCTCCTACCCTCGAGGTAGGACAAGAACCTCCGCAGAACAGTGCCTCCCAGTACCAGTCCCAAAAGGTGATCCAGAAGGATACCATGATCGATGGTATCAAAAGCCACTCAGATATACAGGAGAATTAACAGGGTCATGCCCTCCCTGTCCATCCAAACAGGGTGACTAGGGACGTTTCAGATTTGAATGGATCTAAAAAATCTGCTTCCTTCAAAAGCCTCTGAAGTTTGCCAGCCACCACTTGTTCAATCACCATGCTCAAGAACGGTACATTTGAGACTGTATAGTAGTTATTCAGCTTTCCCAGATCCAGGGTAGATTTTACTAGCAGTGGATCCGCACCCTGCACCCTGCAGTGGAGGAACCACCCCATCCTTCAAGGAGGCATTTACTGTCTCCTGGACCCATTCTGCCAGCCCCCCCTCCCGCAGATTTAAGCAGCCAGGAGGGTCAAGGTTCATTCAAACAGGTGGTAGCTCTCAAACTTCCCAGAATCCTGTCCACATCCTCAGACTGCGCAAGCTGAAAGGTATCCCACATAACTGAACAAATCAGCACCCTGGGACCATCCCATCCTGTTACTACTAATGTAGAATCCAAATTGGAACAGACGCAAGAGATTTTATCCACAAAGGTCTCTGCAAAATGCGTGCCAGAAGAGTTCTGCAGGTCGACATTGTGCAGATGCACTGGTGATGGAAAAACATTGCTTCTTTGCTGCCATCAGCACCATGGAGGAGGCTTTCATATGAGCTCTAGCTCATGCCTTACCGCATTTGTCCAGAGTTTTTCTCCACCATTGCTAGAGCCATGTCCTCTATCTTGTCATCAGCCATAGCCCCTCTGTAAACCAAGGGGCTGCATGGGCTCTTTGACCTGAGCCATGGCAACTAGGTGCAATCATGTCAATTGCCCAGGTCATTCCCCCATTCCAGCGGCCAACCAGGAGACTGGCAAGAGTGCCAGCCATATCAGCAGGGAAATCCCCCAATGCTATCTGAAAAATTATTGAATCCATCAGGCTTAACTGATCCCCCACTTCTGTGGAGTGTTGATACCTCTGTAAGTCTAAATCCCACCAAATAGTGGTCTTTCCATGACAAGGAGGATGTCTTCAAGCCCCTCTCCCACCTTCAGATAGCCTTCCTGCCCAGAACAAAACACCAGATCAAGAGTGTAACCTGCAGAGTGTGTGGGGCCCACAATTACCTGAGAGACAGGCCCATGTTGTCATGGAGACCACAACATTCTGAGCTGCTCTTAACAGCTCGTCCTAAATTCTTGGCATGGATTTTGAAGTCCTCCTACCAGACTAGGAGTCCTCATTCTCTGACTGCAGGAAGAAGTTTGCAATGAACACATTGAGCAAAAGGTTTCCTCAGTTCTCTCCTTCAAGATCTGCCTGAAGTACCTAGGTGTGCTTTTTTGCCTGACAAGAGAATCGGCTGTGCTTAGGAGGATAAGGAGAAAGAGGCAGCCATCAAGTGTTCCCACGTTTCTTCACTTATTAAGGCCCAGAACCCAGGAGAAGTCCAGCCAGAGTTGCTTGGCCCATTAGCTCTTGCCACATATTGGAGACTGCAACACTGTAGGATCCGTTGGGGGGCAACCTCACATTTTCTGCTTAGAGTAGCATTCTTTTACATCATCCCACTAGCACTGAAGGGGCTTAAAGCGACATAAAAGAATCTCAACCTGCTCTACCCTTAAGGAGTGTGTGTGTGTGTGTGTGTGTGTGTGTGTGCAGTGCAAGCTATGCATATGGTCTAATGCTTAATGGGAGACACCTATAAATCATCACAAATTCAGTTGGGTAATCGTCATGTTATACAATAGCAACAGTTTCAGGAAAATGTACTCTAATGGAATCTTGTTTTGCAGACCTTTCTAAAAGCCTGCAAAGAAGGAACATGGAGTTAGCTTGTTGAGTCTGGAAGGCAATTCCACAGAACTGGAGTGCTAGTGGGGGCCTGTTTTCTAAAAGAAGCTGTGATATTGGGAGGCAATAAATAACAAAAGGCACAGGACAAGTCTATAGGGCAATAGAGGCCCATAGTAGAAGAGGCAAACCTTCCTAAATTTCCAAGCTGTCACTAATGGCAGGCCAATATACATGACATTGCAATAATCCAGCCTAGAGATTACAGAAGTATGGATGGGTATGGATCCAACATATACAGAGTTCTCTCCCCACAATCCCAGCTTTTTCAGGAATACCAACTGACACCTAAGTGCACTATGCATAGGTTACACTGGACATGAGTACTTTGGGAGCAGTGTCTGCCACCATGACCTCAGTTCCTCCCCATACAGTAGCCCTCTACAGATGATGTTACATTTGTTGAAATCAGTACACATAGAAGAGGAACAGGCACAAATGTGTTGGTCTCACCTCCCATATGTATATAGGCCCTATCCCTATGACTGGGAATGCTGCTTTCCAGTCATGGGAATTGAGCCTATGCATGGACACAAAGATTCCATGCTCACAGGACAGCAATCATACATAGGCAGCAATCAGGGCCAGCACACTTGTGACCACTCTTCTGCGTTGATTTAAATGCACATAATGCCATTGGTACAGGGCTACATTCATTCTTGAAATGTCAGCTGTACCCCTACAGTTCCCATTCTGTAAATACTGCAATCTCATTAAGGGACAAATGTAGAAAGAATGACGATCATTTTCAGTACATGCTCCAGATCGTAATCTGTATTAGCCTGGAAAACATAACTACATTCAAACGGGCAAGAGAATTGGGCATCTATCTATATCACATATGGTAGCATATCAGTACATAATATCAGCACTTGCTATTGCAAATGCCAACATTAGTCTTTCAGCTACCTAGTCTGGTGAAAGTCATTTTAGTTAGAAGCTTCAGTGATACTTAAACTGTATTCATAGGCAGAAGAGGTTTGGGCAAAGAGTTTGAAACAGTTCTACTCTATAGAATGTGAAGCTCTGGAAGGAAGCACTGAATCAGCAGATTCCAAAGGCAAGCCCTGTACTGGAATGTACCATTCTACTGACTTCTCAGGTTTCTCTTTTCTTTTGCAGAACATACCAGGTATGAAGGAGGTTCCAGTTTCCTACTCCCACAGCCCTGATTTTCTCATAAACCTGAGCTGAATTTGATCCCAGCTATCCAGTGCCCATGTTTATTGGCTTATGAAGTTTTACTAACGTCAGCACTGAATAATCAATGTGTCTAGGTCCTCCTGTGTGATATGTTTCAGTTTAAGTACATATTAGACTTGTGTGTTTCTTTTATTATTAATTACAATAATTATAAAATGTAATTGTCATAATTAATAGAAAAATGAAACAAATTCCCCATCTAAACAGCATATAATAGTTTTGATTTTATTCTATTTTCCGTAGAAGCTTTTGTTATTGCAGCCTCTCTGCTGTTTTTACATGTTTTCCTGTAAGAGCATAGAAAGCTGTGTTCTTTAGTAGGGCTGCCAAGCCCCTGTTGGGCATGGGGATTTCCCCATCTCCATGTACTGTAGCTCATTGCTTCTGAAAGCAGCAGTAGGAGAAAAAGAAAAAGGAAACTAAGCCCTTGCCTACTTACAGGAAGTTCTTATCATAGAGTTCCTGGTGATTCCTAGAGCTACCCAGAAGTGACAAAGCATCATTGTAGGAATGACCAGCAACTGTTATGGTAGGAACTTCAAGTGTTACCGTAGAGTTCCTGGTGGTTCCTAGAGTTACCATGTGTCCTTTCTATGTAGCTCTAGGAATCTCCAGGAACTCTATGGTAAGAACAACCTGCAAGTAGATAAGGTCTTTCCTTTTTTTCCCCTCCTCCTGGGATCCTGCCCCCTCCCACAACTCTCCCACCAGTTGCCAGACACTGCCTGGCAACCCTGTTCTTTAGAGGGGATTGAGATAGACCTTGTAGGTTTTCTTGATTGATTGTAAACTGTAGCCACTAGAATTGTGGGAGGTGTTCTAATCCTGAAGGATATGGGTGATATCACATACTGAGGTATGGTTAGTTTTCTTCATGAACACAGTTTCTGGCCTCTGTGCTATAAATCTTTCTGAAGCAATTTAGTGTTTTTATCTGGGCTTGGTCTCTAATTCATAATCAATATTTCATTCATTACATTTAGCCCAATGGGCAGATTTCTATTAATTCCCTCATAGTTTCAGTGAATCTTTAAACCAGGGCTTTTTTTGTAGAAAAAGCCCAGCAGGGGCTCATTAGCATAATAGGCCACACCAACAGCAGAAACTCATTGGCATATTAGGTCACACCCTTGACAGCACAGCTGATTAGCATATTAGGGCACATCCCCATGCCTTCTCTTGGCTTGCCCGGGCACCCCTCGGCTGCAGGGAGCCTAGGCACGCTGGCCTTAGACAGGCTGGGGAAGGCATGGGGAGGCATTTAAATGCCTCCCTGATCCTTCCAAGGCCCCCCTGGCCCACCCACCTCAGAGTTGCGGGGGGGGGTCACTCTCCAGGGCTTCCCTCTGTAGCCATGTATGCAGGTTTTGGCTGTAGTGGGTGTGGCCAACTCTGAAGCCAGCCGGAACTCCGTTCCTTTGTGTTCCTGCCCCCAAATAGCCCTGCTTTATACTCTGTTTTGAGTACATGCCCTTCCCAAGAGTTTGGAGTGGTGTATGTGATTTCTCCTTCATCCATTTTAGCTTCAGAACAACCCTGTGAAGTAGTTCAATGACTGCCCCAAGGTCACCAGTGAGCTTCATGACTGAACAGGGATTTGAACCCAGGTTTCCCCACTCCTAGTCCAACACTGACCCTACCATTCTGCTAGCTGTCAAGATGCACATCCTGCCCTCTCCAAAACATGCCCTCCTAAAAGTTCATCCGACCTTCTTCCAAGGAGCCAAACAGAATGCATAGGGTCCCCTTCTGTCCACTTGTAGACCTACGAGGCAATGAGGCTGAGAGACTGTGACTGTTCCAAGGTTATCCAGGCAGCTACATGGATGAATGAGGTTTTCAGCCTTGGTCTTCTAAGCCCTAGTCTGACATTCTAACCAGTATAACACACTAGCTACCAAATAAGAATACATCTAGGCAAGTCAATTAGTTTGAATAAGTGTTCCTGTGCATTAATTGCACATGTAAATGTTCTTCTGTGCATGACTCTCTCTCTTTTGTGAAGTATGTTTTATTAAGTTTTTAGGGTATACAGAACTGGGGAAGGGGAAAGGGAAAGGAACAAAAATAATAAGTCTTCTGCATATAAATCTTCTCTACTTATCATTTCACATTATGCAGAGATAGACTGTGAGATTTTAAAAGTTCATAAAGGCTTCTTCATATTATATGTGCATGACTCTCTTGATGAAGAGAGGTTATTATCTCCAGCATGGTTTTGACACTCTTAAGTGTGTCTCTTACCACAACTGTTTCTTACTCATCAAACAAGTGAGAAAAATTAAAATTTAGGAAACCACATGATTTCAAAATGCATCATTCTGACCACACCCAATGACTACTGTTGCTGGAACAGACCCACTCATTCCTGTATCATCTTGGGATGTGATTTGTAGCCTCCTATGTATCTTCTGTATATGGTACATCACAATCAGTCACAGAATGAAGCGTTCCAGGGAGCACATGCAAAATGTTAAGATCTATTCTTTTATCAAGACTCAAGGAAGAGTCTAGCTGAAATTACATAGCTTTACACTGGTCTCTACAAATATTGACTGGGTTTGGGTTAGCCACTGAGGTGAGCCTTTATTGTGTTTTGCACCACAAAGACTGTGTAAGTGTAGCTCCATGGTATATTTGCTGTCCCACAAGGAGCAGACAGAAGGTACACATGTGGTAAAGGGCAGTGATCTTCGTTCCATGGATTTGGAACCATCAAGTGAATCATGGAACCATACCTGCTTTGTCATTTGCCCCATGCTGTTTTAAAAATTTTTCCAACTAGCATACACACCTACAGAGGAAGGGTGCCATACCATACCTTCTACCTCCCTTTGTAACCATAGTGAGAGGAGCCACACAATAATGAGGTCTGTTTCCTTATCAGTGGGAGAGGATTCTTTGTAACACGGGCAAGTCTCCGCTCAAAAGATCTCCTTTGCCTTCTCTCCCCCCCCCCCAGCTTGGCCAGCCTCTGGCTCTGATACTTGGTTTGTCAATCCCCTGCATACATTTGCAGCACAAAGCTCCCTTCTCCTAAAGGTGCAGTCATAATACTGGCTTGTCCTCTTCATAGCTGGCCTCTGATATTGTAAAGTACTGGGTCCAGATGCGTAGATAGTGAATCAGCTCATAATTTTGTTATAGGCAAGAGAAAACTAGAATGGACAAGTAGGGCCGGGGGCCTGCTTAAGTGTCCGTTCCATACCACACCCAACATACCCACGCACACCCGTGATTGGTTTATTTACATAGTGCCCATTCCTATAGGTACACACTAGGATCTGAAACAATTGGCTCGGCTGGTTCGCATGGCCGCTTGTGAACCCGACTCCGTGCGCGGCCGAAGTTAGTACAAAACAGATATTATATAACTTCCTGTCACATGCTTGCAGCTCAGGGAGGCCCATGCTGCTGCCTGGGTGTTTAAGGTGGGCTGTGGGTCTCTTCAGGTCAAATACTATTGGTATGGGGTGTGTTGTAACAGGTCTTCCTCTCCAAGTGATGACACTGATGATGCATTCCAACACAAGCTGTGGCTTGGAACCATTGTCTCTCTGTCTTCCTGTATTTCTGACCATTTTTTTGAAATTGTTAGTCCTGTGGCATTGTAAACTAGAGGCTTTATTTTTCTCGTTGCAAGAATTAAATATATGAAGAGCTGGCAACTGTATGTTTTAAATACAGTAGTTTTCAAAATATATCATATAATCGTCTTTAAGATGCTTTACAAAAACATGAACAACACATCGAAACATTAAAAAAGCACAACAATAATATAGCAGAACCAATGAACTGTACAACTTCAGATTCCAGCAGAAGTAAAACTTGATTACTGTAAACAACAACAACAACAACAACCCTGGGTGAAAGAGACTGCTTAAACTGGCACTTGAATACTAGTAATGCACTAGGTTTAACTGCTAAAGGGGAAGGCACTTTGAAAAGGGCCTCAGTAGAAGATCTCAGTTCCTAGGAAAAATAAAAGGGGGGGGGGTTCAGATACTCTGATCCTATATCTTTTGTGGCTGAGGTTAAAAGAAACAAAAAAAAAACCATACACAGAATCTTAAAGATCAGGTTGAGAGCTCGAAGACACTTCAAGATGTCAGGGCTTGACTGTAACAACATTGACACCTTCCACCTCAATATCTAATCAATATCAGTTTCTAAATTAGTGTTGGTCATTGTGCTACCATAGATGTGGAAGTAGATATGATTTAGTAAAGCAATAGCACTTTTCATACAGCAGCATCTAAAATTAGCAAAATGTTGTGGAATGAAAAATAATAAGGGATCGATGCCAAGTAATGCATAATATGTTTTTGATTGTGAGACTAATATTCTTAATCCAGGAAGGATGTTTTGTGAAAGGTGTATGTGTGCCATTCATTGAGTAAGATTGAATCTCAGGCCACTCATGTTAGTGGCAGCTTGAGGCCAGCATTCAAACTCCAGCATTAGAAAAGGATGTGTATTTTGTGGCTATGTTTTGCTCAACTTTAAACTAATACCAGATGAGTATCATCAGTAGGTTATAACATCAGCTGTCATTTTTTTTGTGTGGTTTGAATCACTGTCACAGATTTTCTTCATATAGTTCAACTGCATTTTCACTTTTTATAAAAGTTCTTATGTGAGCCAGTGAAGTCTAAAACAGGCAGGCTAAATGACTTTAAAGCTAATCGAGACAACTGAGGACATTCATGACATTCCAAAGTCAAGTTTTACTACCAAATCACAGGAGACATCATGGCACATCATAACAACTAGCTAAAAGTGTACATTCAGAGACTCAGGTGTGAATTCTGATCTTCCCATAAAATCTTCTGAAATATTCAAATCCAGTCATCAGCCATTTGGATCCAGTCACCAGCCATTTCCAGGCTGGCAAATATAGAATTGTGCTAAACAATGGCTTTCCTTTGCACAGAGCTATTATTTACCAATTTTATTCTCCTGTGGCATAAGAACATAAGCAGAACCCTGCTGAATCAGACTGGTGGTCCATCTAGTTCATCCTCATGTTTCACCCAGTGGTCAGCCACATGCCCTGGAGGGCCAATAAACAGAGCATAGAGGTCAAGGTCTTCCCTTGATGTTGCCTCCTAGAACTGGTATTCATAGGTTTGTTTCCTTTAAATATTGAGGTTTCCTTTTACGTTCATGGTCATTGATGGATCTACCCTCCACAAATCTGTCCAATCCCCTTTTAAAGCCATCTATGATATTAGCCATCTTTATGTCCACTGGCAGTGAATCCCACAATTTAATAACTCTTTGAATAAATAAGTATTTCCTTTTGTCTGTCCTGAATCCATTGCCTATAAACTTCATTGGGTACCTCCAAGTATCATGGGAGAGCGAGAAAAAAGTTATATCTGCTTTTTCCACCCCATGAATCATTTTCTAAATGTCTATCATGGTCCCCATTTTAGCAGCCCCAAATGCCGCCATGATGCTGCACTTGGGGGATGGGAAACCCCAGGCCAGGAATATCTGGTGGGGTCCCCCGTGGGAAGGCAGAGTTGGTGAGATCTCCCCCCCCCCTTGCATCCACAGAAATGTTAGGTGGGATCTAAGCCTTTGAGAAATATTTTGTGGCACCTCATCAAACCTTGAATATCTTTCAATATTCCATGTCTGTTTCTGAAAGTGTCTTTTTCTGAAACATTGGGAGACTACTTTCCTAGCTTTAACAATTCCTTACCAAATCCGTATATTAAAAACTTCCCAAAGATGTTGGGAACTACCTTTTATCCATTTATTTCTAAACAAGTAATACCTTTTAGGCTACTGTTTCAAAAATCAATATAGTCTGTTTCTGAAACATTGGGAGACTACTTTCCTAGCTTTAACAAGTCCTTACCAAATCTGTATATTAAAAACTTCCCAAAGAGTACCTTTCATCCATTTATTTCTAAACAAGTAATACTTTTTAGGCTACTGTTTCAAAAATCAATATATCAAATTCTCATAATAGCCAAAGCTGTAGATGCTTAAATCCAAAGGCTGGAGCAATCAACTGATGAGACGGATTTTTCTACAGTCCCAAACGCAGGTTTGGAGAAGTATCTGAAATCTTTAAAAAAAAAAACACACCAAACATTTTTAGGGGCTAAGCCTCCCTCCCAAATTAACAGAAGCAACACCTGTCGATTAAATAAGTTAATGCCCCCTGTGGCAATTGTGGGAATTGCAAGGCAACCTTAACAATATTGCTGGTCTTCAAAGCTTGGTTTCAGTCACTAAAAGGCACAGGGAGAGATAGGGCCCTTTTCAAGGGTTGTTTTGGCCTTTGAGGGAGGTCTTGTCAGGGCCAGGCCCTGCAGCAACCAATGGGTTATCCCTTAATTTCCACTCTGGCCCAAGGTCACCCAGGGAGGTTTTATGACAACCATGCACTCCTAGCCAACCTACCTCACAGGAAATGTTGCCAGCCTTCAGGTGGAGCCTGGAGATCTCTCAAAATTACAACTGGTCTTCAGACTACAGAGATTAGATCCTCAAGAGGAAATGGCTGTTTTGGAAAGTGGACTGCATGGCACTAGGCCCTGCTGAAGTCTGCCCCCTTATCTCCCCAGAATCCACCATCAAATATTCAGGGATTTCCAAAACCAGAGCTGGCAATCCTACTCACAGGGTTCTTGTGAAGGTAAAATGGAGGGGAGGAGAATGTAAGCTGCTTTGGGTCCCCATTGTGGAGAAATTTGGAGTCTAAATGAAGTAAATATAGTAGATGGAGAGTAGATGAAGAGCAGATAAAAGGTAGGTAAGTAGGTTGGTGGGTGGGAAGGAGAGAAGGAAGCAGGGAAAGATGAGGATATCAGGGATGCCAGGAGGAGAGAAAAAGGAAGTAGTGTGAGGAGGTGTAATGGGAATAACCACTCAATTGAGCCTATGGGAACAGGGTTGCCAGGTCTTACATTGCCTGTAGTGGGGGAATTTGGGGGGCATTCCGGGGTGGGCAGGGACATTGCACAGGAAACTCTCTAGTATTTGGGCAAACTTTGTGGTTTTTTCAGCCACAAAACCATAGAGTTTGCCCAAATACCAGAGCATCCCCGTGCCACATCCCCGGTGCAATGACATCACTTTCAGGTGATGTCATCATGTTGAAGACATTGTGCAGAGATGTCTCTGTTTGGGGGTGGGGCTCCTACTGCTGGCCAGCTGCCCGGCAGGGGGCTGAAGCATTGAAGACTGGGGGTTCCCCAGCACCACTGGGGGAATGGCAACCCTATATGAGAGTGCTGCTCCACCATGCAATTGCCTTTCAGAGGGAGGATGGAATGTTGGAGGGAAACACAATGGCAACTGAACTCAGGTCTGCCTAAGTAGTAGTTAAGGAGAGGGCATAGTGCCCAGTCACGAGTCCTATCTCTGGTGATGAGCAGACCTTGTACAGTTGAGTCTGACTTTTGGGGGAAAGCCTGGCAAGCTAATGTGAATAGCATCCTGTTTGTGTGAAAGGATCCAGTGCAGTGGCTAGTCAATGGAAGCCTGTTTGTACCTGAAAGCATTAAAGAGAATTCAAGCCATACTCTGAAGCCGTAACTAGTTCAATTTATGTGCCTCAGCCAGGTTTCTCCTTTGACTATCTGGAGGCCTGTGCCGCTGTTATGTAAAAACAATCTGTAAATAAATAAATCTTTATTTACATGTAACTCCTGCCTCAGGGATTCTGTGTTCTTGCTCCCCACAAAACTTTCCTCAAGGCAGCAAGCCCAAAGCCTTTGCACTTGCTATCTTAAGGATAGCTCGTAATTGGGGGGAGTGTTACAATTTAAAACAATCCCCTCAGTTATAAGAAAAGGCCTGTCACAGGTGGGGGATCTAGAGAAAAGTGAGGTTTCCCACCATGCATCTGGGACAGGCAGCGGACACTGCATAACAGGGCCATGGTTTTCCAGAGCAGTGGCTGCCAGGTGGAGGGAAAGCTGAAGATGGGGGGGGGACAAGTAGGGTGGTGGGTGGGAAGGAGAGAACAAAACAGGAAAAGGGAAGAGGCTATGTGGGCAGGGAAGGGAAAAATGAAATAGTGGGGGAGGGGGAATGAGAGCCCACCCCTGCAAATACTTGTTTACTTGTTAGATATTTGCTTCTGAATGCCAACAAACAAAGATTAATTCATTTACAAATTATTCACATTATGGTCGTAATGTAAGGGAAGGGGTGTTCTTGTCCACTCCCCCAAGTTTCAAGGGATGTTCTGCATATTCTATCCTCCCAATTATATTTAAAAAACCCACACATGCCTTCATCACCATAAGCACAGAATGTGCCAGGTGATCAAAATTGTGTCGCTCTAAGTCCCACACACTAAATAAAACCACAGTGTCTTTTTGAAACACCTTTTCTCCTCTCTTGTTTATTGACAGGTTTTTTTTAATTACAACACAATGAAATGATGCTAAGTACAGAATAGTATAAAAAGCCATTTTAACCCTTCCCTTGGTTAAGACACTTACAGCAGATGAGAACTGCCCCCACCCAATCCCCCTCCTTGAAAGAAAACAAGAAAATAAATATAAATTAATAAATAGAAAACAAAATCACTGCACAGCCCTTAACTCTTTGATTGCCAGGACATGAACCCCCCCAAAAAAGACAATTCTAGCATGTGACATTTTATTTTGTGGTTAATGGTTGCCACAGCAGTCAAAGGGTTATCATAGACTTGTAAACATAAGAACTTGGTTGAAAATGTTCCATCATGAGAATGATCTACCACAATGAGATTAATATCATGACCCCTTGACCTTTAATTATGCAGTGTTATAAGTAGTTAAATGATAATAGCTTGGTGAGCTGGTACATAGATTAATTAACCCATTCTTATTTAACAGTGCACTACGAGGCCTTGGTTTACTAATAAAATGAATGCATCTATAATAAAACACTGTTAAAGCCATTGATCAAGAGGAAAAAAAGTAACCAATGAAAAAATATCACTCTAAGCACCACAAATTTTTGCCTGATTATATCTGACAGTCATTATACATTTTAGCACCATTTAGTCGGCCTTGCTTTTGCACACAAACTTTGTGTTTGTCCAAAGAAACTACTTGAAAGAATAACATGTAATTCAGTTAGGAAATAATGACAGAATGCAGGGGGATCTGTACAGTAATATAAAGCAGAAAAAAAGTTGTAAAAGAAATTTGATTTAATTCTCCGGTTGTCTGTCTGCTCACATATGGCACTGTGACCCCAGCTCTAGGATGAAATGTGCATGAGTCCAAAGAGTGGAAAAGAGCCTACAGGCACATTTGTAATTTTGAAAATTCACATACTCTGCCCCCCCCCCCATCCCATCATAGCACCTGCCTATATTGTTCCTGACCCGGTATTCAGAATGCTGAGAATGCTTCCACAGGCTGCAAAACCCATTAGGATCCCATTCTGGCTTGCTAGTAGGGCTACATAGTTTCAGATGCCATGGTTCAAGAAGCAGAGGTTATGAGTCAAAATGTAAATGTGTGGTATGCAAGGAGGTCATAAAGGATCATCAGTCACAAGAAGGCCATGAGATGGGAAGCTGAATTTTAGTTGACTTATGTCACACTGGAACAGGCCATGCTCTTACTGGTGGCAGACACAGTGCCACTTACACATTTGATTAAGTTGTAATGAATGAAATGAGACTTGGACATGCTTTGAAGTATTGCACCGAGAGCCAATACACTGTTACCCTCTCAAGCTTTCATTTTATATAAATGAATGCACATCCCACTAAAACTAGAAAGAAGAAATTCCATTTGGGCATTGTGGTTCCTGATTGCATCCTGTGTCTATTGACCTAATTAGGCACATAAATATATGGAGACAGAGAAACACCTCATTGGGAGAATCAGTTGAGAAGAGAGGAAGTACTCAATCCTTTTCTGTCTGCAACTCCCCCCCATTATTTGTAAAGCCACTCCTGCCCCCCAGCTCCAAGCAGGCATTTGCGAGAATACACGGAGACAGAGAAACACGTCATTGGGAGAATCAGTTGAGAAGAAAGGAAGTACTCAATCCTTTTCTGTCTGCCATTCCCCCCCGATTATTTGTAAAGCCGCTCCTGCCCCTCAGCTCCAAGCAGGCATTTGCGAGAATACATGCATGCTTTGGGGCTTAAGGTGGGGGGAGAGGAGACTCATTTGATACACAGAAATGTAGAATGGTTATGCATCTTCTTTGGCTACTTCTATACTTTTGAAGTTGCTGCTTCCTAAGGCAACTTTTATTTTAAACAAGAAACAGCCACTGAGATTTCGTTATGTGTTTAAGGTTTGGTTAGCTCTTAAAGGTGGAGGAAAGCAGGCATATTCCAATCAAAGACAAGTCGCAGAAGACAAATGTGTCAGACATGAGGGAGGAAAACGTGTTTCTGCAATAAGTAGTGGAAACTAATGAGGAAAGGTAAGGAGACAGTCATGGAATAAACTAGAAAAAAACGCAACCAAATTGCAACGAACCTCAAATAACTGACTCTGTAGAATTCACCCACATTATTAGAAATAGAGAGAGAGCAAAAAACCTGGAGCTAAACCGGCATTTCATGTAGGAGAATGGGTAGTGTAAAAAGTCCTTTATGAAGCTTATAGGAAAACATGCCCAGATCTCCTGAAAAATCTCAACTCCCACTATCATGGAAATAAAAGAAATAGCTACCACCATCAGATGACTCAGCCACAACAGGAAACAGATCGGTCACATACACATATCTTCTCCCCCATAATATTCTGTCAATAACCAAAGGACAGCAATCTTCTCTGCAGTACTTCAAAATGTCCTGACCTCAGTGCTTATGCTAAAGTGATTTCTATGCTGGGTGACGAAAGCTTTGCGAGTTACGAAGTTAAAGGAAGCCCTCAAACATTACCATGGGGACTATCTCCAAAGCAGAAAACATTGGGGAAGCTGACCAGGAGTGGATGAGCAGTTAATACTTTCTACTACAAAATGCTGAAAAAAATGCAAAATAATGTTAATAGGGCTGGAACCCAGCTTTCTGTAAAATGCCATAATACCACAAATATGTATGGTACTTCTTTTACCAATACTCTTAAGGGAAATAGTTAAGCCCAAGCCTCCTGACTCAAAAATGGTATCTGGTTATGCAATTTAGGTATCAATGGCTGGTTGAGATTTAAAGCCAATTACCAGTCTTACAGGTGGCTTGAAAGGTACAAATTATGTACTAAACAAAATTATGAACAAGATCACCTGTTGCTTCTCCAGGGTTCTGAAGATACTGAGCAAGTTAACAGTGTTAACAAGAGATGGGCATAGGAGAAATGTGCACGCACAGCACTGTTTTTTGAGTGTGTATGCAATCCTATTATACAGTCACAAAGGTTGCAAGAAATAAAGCCAGATTTCCAGTTTACAAATGTGAGGAGGAGATTCCTACTGAACTTAGAATCACAGAGGTGGAAGGGGCCATACAGGCCATCTAGTCCAACCCCCTGCTCAATGCAGGATCAGCCTAGAGCATCCCTGACAAGTGTTTGTCCAGTTGCTGCTTAACTTCAAAATCAGGTATGTCTTCCAGTTTAAGTGCTTTGTAGATGCCTTCCCAAACTCTACATAGCACACTGGAGATTATATTATGCACTTCAGCCAGGGGTCATTTCCTGCAGGAGCGCACAGGAGCGGAGCTCCAGCAGCAAAGAGCCCAGGGGGCGGGCACATGCAACAAGCCCCACCCCCTGCTCCCAGCAGCCCTCAGTCAGAGCAAGAAGCAGCCAGGTAAGTTGCAGAGCCCCCCAGCCCAAAACAGTCCAGTGGCACCTTTAAGACCAAGTTTTATTCAGGTACAAAGCTCTCCCTCCTCTTTGTCTAATGAAAGGGCAATTTATTTGAATATAACATTTCTGCATCTGTTACTAAATACGAATGTCAGTATAGTAGCTTGGAAGCTTCTGTGCAAAACCAACAGCTTTGGAATCTTTTAAAGCAGCATTTACTTCAAGGGGAGATGGGAATAAATGTGCATGAGTTTAGGTCTGGATGAATAAAGTTGTACACCATGTTTTCAGGGGTTTAGTCTTCTAACCCGAAATAAATTTGTTAGGCAATGAACATTAGCGCAATTGTATTTAACAAAGCGGGTTGTAGCCATCCAGCTTCATCCTGGTACTGCTTTTCTCACTTGAGTCAGTTAACCACAGGTTACAACTAAGAGAAACAACCGAGTCACCTTTGGTGGAGAACACAGATATTTCTTTAAGAATTAAATGCCACTATTCCTCTGAGAGCTACTGGGAGAAAAGAATCAGACATGTGAGTCTGCTAGCAAGTCCCCTCTCCATGATCTATTTCATTCATTTACCTCTGCAGGAAGCTGAACTCTACACACATTTCCTGGTATCATGATGTTTCAACTGCTTTCTGGCTTCCTTTCCTAATTGAGAGGGTGTTCCGTCGGTAATCTGATTTATATGGTTCCTGAATGAAAGCCAGGCCGTATCAAAATTCCTGAGGAAAGCACAATTTAAGAATGGAGCAAATTGCTGCTGTTCAGATTCAGAATGGTTTGTGGAGGTACAAAGCTTGACCACAGACTTAGATCACCTTCTCTGATGACAAAAAGGAATGCCATCCATGGCACAGTCAGCCCCAGCAGGCAGTTTTTTACTCCTACATCTGAATGTTCATTAGTAGGCAGAAATCTATCTTACAAAACAGGGCTTTTTCAGGCAATTACAAAATGGAGTTTCCTTGGTTTCACAAGATCATTTTGTAGTAAGTACTTAAATGCATAATGGCTAGAGCCCAAAGGCTGTGTGTTAATGGCTTATCTGCAGGTTTTTTCTTGATGGCCACATTGATTTTGCAGTCTTGCTTGGGGTTGCTTTTGCTGGGTAAGACAGGAGACACTTCTAGGAACTGCTCAAAGGGCAGGAAGGCTGTTACTGGCAGCTTATATCTCTGTTAAAGTGTCTGCAGATTTAATCCATGGATGCTGACCCCATTTTAGACCTGAACTTGGCCATTTAAAAATGAAGCAAAGGTCCAGTCCTCCTGATTGAGCCTGTAGTGCAGCGGAATCAGGAAGTCTTGTTTTTCTCCCTTTGACTTTTCAAGTTTCAAAACAGCTTTCCATGGCATTTTGTAATGACTCTAAAATGGTGTTGGCATCCATGGGTTAGAACCATGGATGCTGTAACTCTAGTTCAGCCCTCTGTCTCATAGTTATCCAAGAACATGTAATTGTATGTCCAAATTTACTTTACTTCTAGGCCTACATGTAACTACTTGCTGGGCTGATTCCTCTTATTGGATCACTGCTGACCATGGGGTGATAGTCATTCACTACTGAAGAACCATAAGGGGAAAGATGGCAGCTATTTGTCTCCAATTAAATGTATCCCATTCTTTGTTCAAGTCTGAAGAAAGGTACTTCTATAATATATAATTTCTTCCATTTGATCACTAAAAAATTCAGGACACAGAAAAGGCATATGGGACTCAGTGAACATTGTCTTTGCATGCAGGGAAAGAAGTATTTTGCTTGTGCTTAAATATGGCCCATTGTTATGGCTAACATTTTTATGCTGCTGTTAGGTTGAACTGACTCCTCATTGGTCATTTACAAAGGCAAAAGGCATCAGAATCTACAGCTAGAATCTATACTGGCCAGAAGAGCAATTTTCAAAACAGACAAAGCTTTTATCTGTACCGACTGCACCAAGTGTATTAATATGTTACTTGTGGCCGTTCTGATGTCTAACTGCAACTTACTGCAATTTAGACATCAAGAGTCTACATGAATGTACTAGATCCTTACTAGAATCCTTTTTAGTATTTAGAAACTGAAACAAAGAAATTCAAAATAAAATTATGCCTGTGGTGGTACTACCTGCAGTCCTCAAATACAGGAGTTTGAATTGTCAAAATCATGACAGCAGAGATAATAGTCTGAATAGCACAAACAATATTACTAAGCTGCAACCCAATGAACACTGAATTGGAAGTCCTATTAAACTCAAAGGTACTCACTTCCAAGTAAATAGTCATAGGTTTGGACTGCATGAGAGTGTTCAGAAGCTAGATAGATCAAGAGTGAAGCAATATACATTATGCTGGATCACAGATCTAGTATATTCAAGTGAGACTACAGTGACGTCAGCAGTCTGGTAATCGCCTCTAGAATAGTGCAAGATATGGGGATTCTCAACACTAAATTTCACTGTACTGGTGTGTTATACATACTTTTGTCCTGTATTTAATGCTGCTTAAAATCACTTTCCAACCACAAAAAATGTTAGTAGGAAATTACAGAATACATATTAAATTCATGGAGATTGGAAAAGGCTCCTTCAGAGCAAGATCATATTCTTTCCTTTATAGCCTATCAAGTAAATGGTTACAAAAGTATTTACTTAAGTTTCTTATATTTTTCCTCTGATAAATGGATAGCTCAAAGATTTTCCCCTTCAATTATGGCAAACAATATTGTGCTATTCATCAATTTACACAACGTGCTATAACTGTCTTGATAGACTGTAACACATAGATAACATCTGTATTGTTGCATTGCACTAATTCCCAGTGTGGACTATGACCGCATGAATAATGATGCGTCTATTAAAAATGGAACCTAGCCTTATAGGTTTATTGTCCGCACTCTCCCATTCAGGCATCTGAAAAAGTAGGCTCTTGCTACAATAAATTTGTCAGCTTTTCAGGAGCCACAGGCCTTGGTCTCGTTTGTATTAAAAACATTGTAAAATATACTGCTGCAGACAAGTACCATCTCTTGATTCAGTACTCATTTTCACCCCTTTTTTTAAAATGCTGAAGCCACAGAACCTGTTCTGGCCTTCACCAAAGTTTATAATAATAAGCAGTCTTTTTAATAAATGTGTTCTACAGCTTGCAAATCAAGCACAAAATGGTTGTCTTCCCCCCCCCCCCGCATTGTGATTCAGGGTTGTTACTGTTTTAACTCACTACCTAAACTTATAAATCCACGCCTGTATTTTCTGAACACACATGCATGCTTCCATATCTAAGTCTTAACAAACGGGCAATAAATTCCTGTGGCAAAATTATCAAATGATCTCTCCATAAAATAAAATAAAAAAATAGAAAAGCCAACACAACTTTGACCCGCATGGCAAAAGCATGCCCAAACATTTTTTCCCAATTCACCCAATATATAATGCACTTTTAAATAGATCACTATTACGCATTCTCATGACAATGATGTACCTTATATCAAGCACTGCATATTATCTTACCTTCCCGCATAATTACTGCATATTAACTCCTCCAAATATAAGCATTTGTATTATTATTATTTTTTAAAAGAGCAACCAACAACATGCTCATCTCTTCGTTTTTGAAGAAATAATTATACTGAAAATGTAAGCTGCTATGAGACAGACTTTGAAAGGGAAGTGAGATTGTCAAGTGAATGGTAAAAAAATGAAACCAATGGCAGGTACTTTGGTAAGGCATATGCTACAGCAAAGGCCCCAAAAAACTGGCGAAGGTTGATATTCACATGTGTCTGCTGGCATTTCCAGAAGAATTTTGGGAACATCTGAAAACTAAAAATATATTTTGCTCACTTTTCAGATAAACATTAAAATCGGTGAACTTTTAGGGGATAAACAAGACCCACCATTTCTACGTTTTTGGACACTCCCAACATTTGCTTGGGACTGGCAATATTCACATATGAATGTTGACATTCGCTAGAGTTTGAACTCACATGGTAACAATTAACTATATCAGCCATGGTAAAAAACAAACAAACTCACAAACAATAGAGGTCAACCAACTTTGCCATAGCTTTATAGTTGTCCAAAAACAATGCATGAACAAAGAGACAGATCTTTGTTTGCCTAGAGCAGACTGTCATTGCCTGAAACAAAAGCATAGCCACCTTGTGGTTTTGCAGGCCTTGGTGTTTACAGAGAAGGAAGTTCTTACTGCTCACAGAGCTCTGTGTCTGCAGCTGTAGTAAACTGCTGTATGCCTGCAACAGCAACTGAAATAGATATCAGGGTAATGCAATGGTCTCACAGTAGTGCAACCTGAAGCATACAGTATATAATACCTTGAAGACAGCTTTAAAATTCCACCCGCATTGCATATGTGCTATAAAGCAATCCCCTTTCTTCTCATTTTGTCATCCATCCATACATCTGTTTATGTTCAAAGAAACAAAATTTCAGTGCTGTATAGCATGCCTCATCTGATTATAAAACAAACCCTCAGTTTTAAACTAAACAAAACCCCAAATGATGTTTAATTGAATAAAAAGGCATACTAATCTTCATGCTATGCTCAATATAAATATAAATTCAAGGCAGTTGAGCTATTCATTACCAAAAAATAATACATATATATACTTACACTCTCTAAAAAATGATTCAGTAATGTGGATTAGGAAATCAGTAAGAAACTGTCTGAGTCTAGTATATAAAAAAACCTTTTATGTAAAAGGTAAAAACCTTTTATGTAAAAGCCAATTATGGCTTTTTTCAAGTATTTTATTTTTTGTTTGCTTCAGAATGTTTATTATGAGTTATTTGTGGGAAGGACTGATTTTGTGCAGAAAATTGCACTGAAAAGAAATTAATTTCCACTGCAGTTCATTTTTAGAGTGTGCATGTATACATAGCAACTGTTTCATCTAGCTATCCCCTGTAAATACCGGGCATATTTAATGGAAAGTCCTTCTATGTTTCCCAATGGAATAAACGGCCACTGGCCGAGAACGTTGATGCCTCTTCATTTCCTTGGTGCTTCCCAGAATATTGTACCCACCATCCTCCCATAACAAAACAGGTGAATGTTTGGACGATATACAACAGGCCTCTCTTTTTTATTATTATCATTATTATTTTTGAAAGAAGCCCAGTCCCAATCCAAATGGATCAGCAACACCAGATTTCCCTTTGAGCTTGTGCCAGTTTGCAAGTTAAAGGTCAAAGAGCAAAGACATCAAATAATACATGGTAAGGAGATTCAGACAGCAAAGGTTTTTCTTTTCCACAGAAGACAATGTTTAACTTGGTAATGACAGTCAACAGATCAATAAAGTTCAAGGCAAGCTGTTCATTGTTTCAAAAGCTAACCCACCAGGAATCCTAGCTTTCATAAGAAGCCAGGGATCTGACTTGTGGGGTTCATTCTTTCAGAACACCTTTAATAAGTTCACAGCTCAGTGACTGTAAAAAGCCTGTGACTGCAAGATGCAGCTCCTAAAATCAATAAAAGAGGTCTGTCAGTTGCTGACTTTTCTCTAGGAAAAAAACATTGATACACAACCTGCTCTGCAGGTCACATGAAAATGACAATACTGCTGTTAGCACAAAATTACACAGGATGACATAATGCTTTGGTGGTCCCTTGGTTCTGTCAGCAATTTAATGCACAGTTAAATGCCACATATCTTGTTGACCCTTTGAGAACTAAGGCAAGCACCCAATTGGCATCACATTACAAAAAAACCACAACCATGTAACAAGGCTGTTGCTTTCCAGACTGTTCACCTGCATAAACCCATGTTTCAGGATCATGCAGAGTGGGTGGGGGGACTGTAATAAAATGTAAGGTAAACAGGCCTAAATTTAAGTAGTTAGTCCAGTTGGTGGGCAGGAAAATGCTACCCCTTGATGGGCTTTCCCGGTCACATCAAAAATCTCATGTCCTTGTTGCTTTTGGTCTAAAGATGAAGAACAATTTTTAAATGAGAGTTGAAAGTGTATAGAAGGAGCATTGCTTCTTATGGTGTACACATTTTCCCCCTGTTGTTGTTTTATCCTTGTTTCTGGTCAAGCAGGTTTCACTAAAAAACATGTGCAGTCCATTTGTTCCTTATGGGGAACATGGAATGTAAATATCACATGGGGGATACTGGTTCATTAGAGTTACCCCTACAGGATGATGAGAGGTGGGGCAGGACAGCTGGAAATGCTTGCATCATCTAGTATCCCAGATGGTACAATATCCTGAGCTGAGTGGTCAAAACTGTAGTCAGGTGAATTTTGAGTTCTACAAATCTCCATATTATTAATTAAAATAACACCAATTAACAAACAAGTACATGGTTTGTTTCTGTTATATTATCATCAATAGTGCAAGCAATTAAAATTGCACTTTATTTTAGTGTTATTGTAATTGTGTGGTGGAACAATCCACTTTCTAACATCTGAACTTGGGCTATTATCTGTCCTGTAAACCTGCTTATCTTGCTGACTGCCAACACGTTTCATGATGATACTGTGCAATTTTATACTGAAATGTGGCAGCCCACATTAGACTATAGGCAGCCATTGGAAGCAGTAGAGAGAAGGGTAATAGTGAAGCTGAGAAGGAGGGAGAGTAGTATCTGTGGGTCTCTTATGGTTTGGAGAACAGGGTCTTACCTGTAATAACAGGAGATTAGCATTAGAAACCAGGATCAGTTTAAGTTGAGGTGTTCTGCACTATTGCTGTGTGGATCTATAAATTCAGTCAGTCAGTGATAGCAGACTTTGAAAACTGATCCTATAGTTCTCAAAGGGTCACCTGTTACATAAACCCAACATTAGCATTATGCTTCTCTGTAACATTAAGTGTCACTTTAGTTCACTGCAATCTACTTCAAACTCTTGGTACTTTCTGCTCTGGTTTTAAAATAAATGTTCCTGACAGACCTATGGAAGGCCTGGGGCTGTTGGCCTGGTACAGCTCAGGAGGAAAAAAAAGACTAGAAAGGATGAAACAGGAAACGAGCAAAAAAAGATAAACCAATCAATAAAAAGATACTATCTGAATATAGTATAATTAATATAAATGTGTTAAAACATTGAGAACGTAGCTCAGAACAACTGTATAAAACACAAAATGAATGTATCATTAAGGCTGTTACTATATTGCAGATATTTTGGCCCCTTGTTTGTTGGAAAATGGCTGTCCAGACAGTCTGAAATCCTGTGTGTCACCCTTGTCTCCCACTTGACAAAAAGAAAAAGGAAAAAAATTATCTGTAGGAGTATAGGATTATATCCACAGCTGACAGAAAGTAATCCTCTTTGGAGACAAAGCTGTTTTGGGTCTTCACACTTCCTGAAAAGTTCCATTGTGATTGTTGTGTTATAGTTGCTGTGTTGTTGTTGTTTTTAAAAAAACTGATTACATTTTTTTCTTTTTTTAAAACCTCACACAAAACTCGTTTCAAAGGGGAGCAGGCTTTAAAGCAGACACCCCCCTCCCCAAGAGACACCGGAGGTTCCTCTTTTCGTGTTGTCATATTTCCTCTTCTTTAGTGAAAATCCTGATAGTTTGCATTGGGTATCGAGCGTGCAGAGGAAAGGCTAGAACCGAATGACAAAGAAAGACAAAGGACTGGAGGAACGGCAGATACTGTGTATGATGGAAGCTTCCCACTGGAGTGAACTCTCACTCATGTGCAGGGCAGGCAGCCCCCCCGGGTTTTAAAGATCAGCCCTGGTCGAGGCGGACAGATGCCTGCTCCTAGCTAGGAAACCACATAACAGCTCTTGTGTTGAATCTCAAGTTACCACAAACTCCTGGGAGAGAGAAAAAAAATACCCCTACATCACACCCATTCTTGCATAGAGCGTTTGCAGTACAGTATGTGGCGGGGTGTTCCTTTCCTCTTGAATTGGAACACAGTGTAAACCAAGACAAGGAGGCACAAGGCCAGAATGCAAGGAATGACAATGGCTATGGCTTTCACAGTGCTGGCTGTGTTGTCCAGTTTGATGACAATGTCTACGTCATCTTGAGGGCTGTGTCGGTCTTTGTCCCGGTCTGCTGGTCCATCACAACCCATAAAGTCCTTGAGGATGGATCTGGGATAGCCAGATTCTACTCTGAGCACTTGGTTATTGAATTTCCAGTATTCCTTGCCTTTGTAGAAATATGTGAAGCCTGAGGGGAGAAAAAACATAATGATGTTAACACTGTGATTTCTAGTAGCCACAAGTGTTGGCCAAAAAATAATAATACTGACATTTAAAGTGAATAGTGACCATCAAAATGGAGTTAAATCATTACTAGATGTCATTTCTTCTAAATCTTATTGATAAGAAACTAACAAAATTTATCCTAGTCTTGCCGAAGATTCCTTAGGTAAGGTCTCCTGTTTTTAAACCTTATTGATATCTATCATTACTAATCTCCCACATAAAATTAACCAATTTTGCACAGAAGCTCACCCAAGCTTTTCAGTCTAGAAAAAAGATGGCAAAGAGGAGATATGAGTGGTGGAGCATGAGTAGAGGGAGTTTTTTCTCCTTCTGTCATAATACTAGAGCTCAGGGACAGTAATTAAATTGTTGGAAAATAGGTTCAGAACAGACAAAAGGAAATATTTCTTTATTCCGTGGGTATTTAAACTGTGGAATTCACTGTCAGGGGAGGTACTGATGGCCACAAGCATAGATTTGCTTTAAAAAGGGAGTAAGCAGATTCATGGAGGAGAGACCCATCAATGGCTACTACCCATGGTGACTGAGGGGAACCTCCATCTACAGAGGCAGAAAATCTCTGAATACCAGTTCTGGAAGCAGCATCAGGAAAGGGCCTTGGCCTCTGTGCCTTATTTGGCTGTCCAGGATAACTGGCTGGCTGCTGCATGAAGCAGCAGAATACTGGACTAGACAGACCAGTGGGATCTATTTATTTGTGTTCATATGGGTGTCTTTATGTTTACTCCCATTGGAAGCGGCAGGATCTGCACTGCAAAAATAGCACATGAAAAAGAGTTAAAACAGCCCTTCTCCAGTGTCACTGCTCAGATCAAACTACCATTTTTAGAAGTTTTTATACACACATACACAGCATGGACGGCTTCAAAAGGGAATTAGATAAGCATATGGAGCAGAGGTCCAAATGGCTATTAGCCACAAGGTATAGATAGGGACTCTGGGGCAAGTGATGCTCTGTCATCTTGGTGCTTGGGGGGGTCAACAGTGGGAGGGCTTCTAATGTCCTGGCCCCACTGGTGGACCTCCTGATGGCACCTGGTATTTCTGGCCACTGTGTGATACAGAGTGTTGGACTGGATGGGCCTTTGGCCTGATCCAACATTGGCATCTCTTATGTTCTTATGTTCTTAAAGTAAGAGAAGATCTTAATCATGCATTTTCTTGATCATACCCAGTGGAAATACACTTCACTATACTTTCTTAGTGGGAGATACTGTTGTGAAAATTATACAATGGTTGTAATTTTGAGATCATCCTCGTTACTTTCCACAACTATATCTAATATACAAGAATTAAGATCATTTCTCGACATAACTGATTTGCAACCAAATCCTATTTTCCCATTAATAACTGTTGCAATTTCAAAACCAATCCATTTTCTGTTTCTTTGTGATAATCTTTCAATTTCACTGGTGACCTTAAAAATAATTAATATTTTGTATTAAATATTATATTTGGTTTGTTTCTTCATATTTTAAACCCTATTAAATTCCTGCCAATGAATTTCTAAACGTAGCGCTTGAGTGTGGATTAAAAAATCCTCTTAGTTAGGGCTGTGTACAAACCTGGGAGAATTGCAGAAAAATCTCAGAATCTTTTTTAAAATAAGGGAAACTGGAGGCAATGGGCAAGCAAGGGGGGGGGAGAGATGCCACTGAAGGAAGGAAGAAAGAGGGTGCGTGCAAGTGAGCAAGCAAGTGAGAGGGGGAGATGTGGTGGCATACATGGCAGGCAAGCAAGGGGAGAGAGAGGCAAGAGAGAGAGAGAGGCAAGGGGAAGGAGGACGCAGAGGGTGGACAAGCAAGCAAGGATGGTAGCAATGGAAGGGGCCCTGGAAACCCTTGTCTACTCACTAAATTCCTGTCCAGAGTAGCATCCAGGAAACCTATTTATACTTCACCATAGATTATGGTCACCATAGAGTATTTAGCCAAATGCTAGAGCATACCCTGTGTGATGACAATCTCCAGGTGATGTCATCGTGCAGAGCACATCAGGCACAATGGGGCTCTTCAGGGGTGGGCCTCCTCTGTCAGCCAGCTGGCTGGCAGTGGATTAGGGCCTCTGAGAATAGGGGAACCCCTGCCGCACTGGGGGGATGGCAACCCTACTTTGAATCGTCTTGAGTTCAAGCATCAGAACACTGCTATGTGCACTGGTTTCTGAAAGTATATATCAAACTAAATTAATGAAAAAACTCCATTTACACAGTCCTTCCCACATTACAGGGCATGGACATTTTTTTGCATGATGAGAAAAATACATATAAAGACAACTGTATGCTGTTTGATGGGTCTTTGACTGTAATAAACTGATTGATTGATTGATCATATAAAGACAATTATTTGATGATAGCATCCCTTTCTTAAGTAAAGGGAGTCGTCTGGACACAGTGCAGCCAAAGTGATACACTTTAAAAATACTATTGAAATGACTGGAAGGGCTTGGAGCATGGCTTTGGCTGGGTTGAGCCCCGTTCATCTAACCTTCCTATTTGTGTGAAGCAGTATCTCCTCTTACTTTATGAAAGAGCCACGGCAACTACATTTAGAACATTGGAGAGAATCAACACTTTGGTTTAACCCCCCCCCCCAAAAAAAAACACCCCTGACACTTTCACAAACTATGCTTGCCCTGAAACCTCTTTGCTCCAAGAGCCCCTGCCGAGCTCTAGGCCATGGATCAATTAAAGCAAACTACCACAGCATGTTACACCTTCCGAATTGCCCTTCTGTCTTGAGCTCTCTGTACCAATTTTGTTCCCCAGTACTGTACATCTTGGAGAAGAAATGCTGCATGAACTGTGCCAACCAAAAACAGGTGCACACAGCTTCCTATTTTCTGTGGGGAGCTGGAGTTTGATCATTCAGAATTCCAGGGTAATTACAAATGGTGCCTAATTGCAGAAGTTCTGCGTCTCTGCCAAAAAATTCTAAAGCGTTTCACTGTCCCAGCGGAACAGTGGCATCAATCCAGCATGAAACAAACTTTCCTGATGGGCAAACTTCCTCCCACTGTTTATGAACTATATTCAAGCAGCTGGAGCCTGCTTCATCTCATGCTATACCTCTTGCAATCTTATAGGCAGTTAGGAAAAAGAATGGGCTTCACTTGCCATGTGGAAAGTACAGGTTGCAGTAGGCAGCAAATTACATATTTGTTTCACCATTTGACACGGAAATTAGGCTTCTGTGGTTTTGCTATCTCCTTGACCAAATTTTAGGTTGGAGTAACTTTTCTGAAAAATCTTGCATTATAGATGTTACATTAAAAACCTTGCAGAAAGTTTATGCATATAACATTAAACAGTGTTGCACTTACCTGTAACTGTTGTTCATCTAGTTGTCTCTGTGCAGGCGCACATGGGTACTGCGTACGTGCACAGGACAACCACTGGAAGATTTCTAGTTAGCTTAGTAATAGAGCAGGAGGGGCCCTTCCCAATCGAAGCCATTGAGACCATTTTCCTGCCTAAGAGTCACATACTCCGTGGACGGCCCCCTCCCTCCCTCAGTTCTCTTAGCCAATGCTGTGAGCCAACAAAATTAGAGGTAAGGAGCTCACAGTGGGGAAGGAAGGAGGGATGTGTGCCTGCACAGAGACAACAAGATGAACAACCGTTACAGGTTGCAACACTGTTTTCATCATCATTGTTCTGTGCAGCCCCACATGGGAGACTAGCAAGCTCTCTTACCAGGTAGTGGGGTGAGTGATTTACTGGAATACCGAACGCAGAACTGCTTTCCCCACTGATGTCTTCCTTCTTGTATTAGTGCCCACAGAGTAGTGTCTGACAAAGGTGTCTGCAGATGACCAGGTTGCTGCCTTACAGATGTTCACCATCGGGATGTCTCATCTAAATACAGCGGATGTTGCCTGAGCTCAAGTGGAGTGCACTCGTACATTCAAAGGGCACTGCACTGAAGCCGATTCGTAGGTTCTCTTGATAGCAGAAACTATCCACCTAGAGACCGTCTGTGCTGAAGCAGCTTTCCCCTTAGAGGGGCCAGCAAAACAGAGAAATTATTGTGGACTCCTAAACTCACTAGCTCTCTTTAAATAAAACAGTAGAGCATGTTTTACATCTAAAGTGTGTAGTCGTCTTCCAGCTGCAGACGATGGGAGTGGGGAAAAGGTGGGAAGTGAAATATCCTGGCTCAAGTGGAACTTAGAAACCACTTTCAGTAAAAACAAAATGGACACTAGGTCTTAACACAATTTTATGATCATGTAGCTTTATGAAAGGGTAGTCGGCTCTAAGAGCTGTAATTTCTCCCACTCTCCTGGCGAATGTAATAGTAACTAAGAAGGACACTGTAAAGGAAAGGTTGTCCAGGGAACAGGTAGCCAAAGGCTCAAAGTGGGGTTGTATTAAATGAGTCAGCACCAGTGTGCCCTCTAAGCTGAGTTAGTGTGAGCCAGCTCGGTTTTTGAGCCTCCAGCTCACACATTTTTGTCTTCACTCAGGAAGGATGGCTCCAGAGCAAACTAATTTATGCAGTAGCCAAATTGCTTGCTCACAGCTTAAATGTCAGTAGCTCACAGAGTAGAATTTTTGCTCACAAGACTCCACAGCTTAGAGGGAACATTGGTCAGCACTATAGTGACAGAGACCATTGAGCTACAATGGGCAACCTAGGAGGGTGCCCTTGAGGCCCTTGAGAAATCTCTTTGAAGCTTCCTGTGAAAATATTGATTTCCCCTCTATTGTAACGTGGAAGGCAGAGATTGCTGCTAAATGAACTTTAATAGAGATACTGACAAGCCTGTTTCTTTTAAGGACAGTAAGTACTCCAAAATTAGTTAGTAGGGGAGAAACCTTTGCTTTCCAGACAGCAGGTGAAATGTCTCCACTTGTAAGAGTTGGAGAGCCTAACTGAAGGTCTTTGGGAACTGGCAAGATGCCACTGGTTCAGAGAAGGAGTGTTCTCTGGGATTAGCAGCCTGGCAGTCAGGTGCAGGTTCTCCACCTCTGGGTGTGATGTGCCCTGTATACTGAGTAGATTTGGAATCTGACGTATACGTATAAACCCACCCCTCGATCTGTGTAATAGGACCTGGAACCAAATCTGTCTGGGTCAAAAAGGACTGACTAAGATACAGTGGGTGTTGTCTCTGACTAACTTGGCAACTACCTTCCCTATGAAGGGAAGGGTGGGAATGCGTAAAACAGTGTTTGATTCCAAGTCAGCTGAAAGGCATCCCCTAGGGTGAGTGGATCTAGACCCGCTCTTGAACAGAAAAGAGGGGTCTTGGTGCTCAGCCTTGTGGCAGGTAGGTCTATCATCAGAGAGCCCCACTGAGCAAAGGTGGGGGATATATAACCTAGATGTGTGGACCACTCCTGTGTAGGTTCTCTTAGCCTGCTGAGTAAATCTGCTGTCATGTTTTCAGAGCCAGCAATGTGGACAGCCTGAGGGGAGGTTTGGTTGGCAATTGCCCATTCCCAAATGGCAGTGGCCTCCTGGCATAAAGGGAGGGAAGCAGTCCCCCTTTGCTTGTTAATATAAGACATGGCTGTGGTATTGTCCACCTGAATTTGAACCACCTTCCCACACAGAAGCTCTGTAAACGAGTTAAGGGTCAAATGAATAAGCTCTCAGTTTCAAGAGATTAATATGTAGACTCTTTTTGGCTTCAGACCATGTGTCCCTGATGCACCTATCCCCACATAAACCAGGTGGATGTGGTCTCTCCATCAATCTGACATTATGTCCTTTCAGTTCTAACCGCAGTTCTGGAGGATCTGGCCATTCTCCATAGCCCTCAAGTGGCTGGCAGTATGAATAATGGTGCCCTGGATCTGGAAGTGCCGAAGCTAGGGTGAGGATGGGGATGGAGACATTGCAGCACATTCCAAATGGACATCTTCCTGAGTAGTCAGGTGGCCTGCAAATGGGACTGAGTTGGAGAGTAGCAGTTGGGAGGAGTACGTGGGGTGGTATGCCCACTGACTCTGATGGTAGGTTTCAAAACTAGATCTTTCTAAACTGATCCTTTCAACTTTGAGTGAATTGGATCCACTGAAACCAAGTGCTGGCTCCTGTGGTTTTGACTTAGATTTGTGTTTCTTTGGTGGTGGATCCAAGGAGGATCTGGCTGGGGTTCATTCGGGAGTCCTGGAATATCTTCGGTTTGGGTCCGACTTAGAAACTGATTGTACCAGAGGGGCCGAGAAACAAAGTCAGCAACTGGTTTGGGGGCTGAGAAGCCAGATTTTTCTACCAGGGCAGGGTATAAATATAATAATAAATAAATATAATAAATAAATAAAATATTTCAGCTGCTGGGTTAGTTAAAGCGGATAAGGCTTTCTCTCATAAAGCTGCCTTGAGCTGGAAGGCGTGGCCCACATAAGCCTTCGGGGTGAATTGCTCGCAGATTTTACATGCCACTACGTTATGATTTTCCCCAAGGCAAAAAAGGCAGACAGAATTTTCATCAGTGCAGGTCACCTTCATCAAGTAGATGGAACATTTTTTAAATAAAGACATTTCTCACAGCTTTGAAGAAAGATGGAGCTAACTAAGAATGTTCTTCTCAAGGCGGTAGCAAAGAAAGAATTGAGGGAGGGAGAGGGGGTCCTCCCCAGAGCACATGACCATTAGGTGGAAAAATGGCCTAAATGGCTCTGATTGTGAGGGGCCCCTCCTGCTCTGTTACCAAGCTAACTAGAAATCTTCTGGTGGCTGGCCTATGCATGTGTGCAGTACCCATGTGGGACTGCACATAAGAACAATAACGAAGACCATGTTCTTTAGCACTTGCAGGTTACGTTATCAAAGTACATCTGAGTACCCTATCCATGAAGAAAACATTAGTAGAATAATGACTTTACTACCGGCCCTTGAAATATCGCCCAACCCAACAGGAAAAAACAAAAAAGGATCTGTAATTTCCACTGATGTCAAATGTACTCACAGAAACAAAACACTCTCCCCATGAAACTCTACTGCATCAACACTGGCCAGTTAGACAAGGAACTCGAAATCTCTTCAAAGTAGGTGTGCTTGTTTTTGCACCTGCTGCTTTATTGCTAAAAACACCTCCTCCCAGCATGTGATTTCATTCCCAACTGTCACCCAGGCCATGCATTAAGGAACGGGGGCAGTTTTGCAATGGAAGCTCGCCGCTAATCAATTAGCTAAAGTGGCCCTCTTCAATGGCTACCAGAAACAGGCTTCTCCTGTGGTTATTTACACTATAGTTCTCATTAAGATTGCATTTAGAAGGTACGAGATCATATCCACCTGTTGTTCTTTCTGCTCTGTTGAGCTGGGAAGCTTACCTTACTATTCTCATTCATGTACAGCTGAAAGAATCTGCAACTGAAAAGGTACACACACACATGACTTTCTTTGCTCTTGTCAATTTCACTCACTTGAGTACTTTTCAGACACTACAGTTATGGGCACTGGGAACCTACCAACTGCATGTGAGTGAGCTATATGCTACCTGCAATACTACCAGTACACGTGAGCACCATGCTGTGTGAACAGGGCAACACACATAATTTACATGTGTGCACACTACTGGAACATGTAAATGTGAACCTTGAAAATGCCAGTGGTTGGTTTGCATGTACCAGAGCTGAATACACATAGTAAATATGTGCATTGCCATTGTTAATATAGCATAGTGGCCATGCATATTGGGGGAACGTGCCCGATACATGGCACTGAAACATCTGAAAATGTCTATACTTAGTACTTCTTCTCACTCTCTGCAGCTTCCAATCCAAACAGACCTGTATTGTTCTCAGCCTCTAATATAATGGTACCTCCCAGTGTTCCCTCTCAGCTGAGTTAGTGTGAGCTAGCTCAGTTTTTTAGCCTCCAGCTCATGCATTTTTGTCTTCACTCAGGAAGGATGGCTCCAGACCAAATTGCTTGCTCACAACTTTGATGCCAGTAGCTCACTAAGTAGAATTCTTGCTCACAAAATTCCACAGCTTAGAGGGAGAATTGGCACCTACCCATCTTTTCTCTCCCAGTGCCCCTGTGGAGCTCCCCTCTTTCTGCCATCCTTTCTCCTATACAACCTGAAACTGTAAAGTCCCTCATCAGAAAATCATCATCCTTCAAAATCTTTTTGTCTCTCGGTCCATCCAGCAACTTTCCTTCACTCAAACTTGCTTTCCTGATGAGCATTCTTTCTGAAAGCCGAGTTGGACTTCTGCTTTTTAGATTTTCTCAGTCATATCCATTGCCCAGTATTCTGTTCCCTTCCAGCCATTTCTCAGACTCTGAAGTTCATCCTGTACTGCTCCCCTCTTTCTTGGGTTCTATTTCACTCACCTGGATCTCTCTCAAATTTGGGAACCTATCTAATGTGGATGTCTACTCTAAAACCATTTTGATCACATGAGTCATCTGCTGTTAGGAAGGTTTTCCCCACCCTCCTGCCTCCCCACAGCGTCATAATGCATTTGTTAACCTCATGAGGTTTCCCTGGCTTTTCTCTGTTCTTTCTCAAACTCACTTTTGCTACTAAATTTTTAGAACAAATGGCAGTAAACCCTGGCCCCATAGTGGCCACTTCCTCCTATCAGGGGGCTTTTAAAAAAATCTGCAATTTCATGTTGTTATATCAATATACCATTAGAACATTAAGTGTAACTGGTTCTTTGAATTCCCAGCTTACATTTAAAAACAGCTCTCTAGTCTCTACTGTTGCAGAAACAGAAGGGAAAAGGTGTGTCTCTGCAATGAAAGATGGTAGAGACTTACTTTAACAAATGAAAGCTGGGAACTCAGAACCTTATACATTAATAGTATATTGATAGAACAATATGGAAATGCTGATTTTTTTAAAAAAAATTGGAAAGCCCCCGTAGCTCAGGGGAGGGGGAGGTGACTCCTGCTGGGGGACTGGTACAGAGAAACCACAAGGAAATCTGCTGTGTGGAAGTCCCACTACTGCTGTGCTATACTGACAGCTGTACCAGCAACAGGGAAACCAAATAAGCCTGTTCCTGTGTGGAAAGAACCCTTGTTCCTCAGAGTCTTCAACATTTATGTTTACAAGATCTCTGACACAACTGCCTCCTTTCTCCTGCTTCTGATTTGCTCTATTGACCTCCGCTACTGACCTCAGATATGCAGACAATACCACTCTAATGGCAGAAAGTGAAGAGGACCTAAAGAGCCTCTTGCTCAGAGAAAAAGAGGAGAGCGCAAAAGTGGGCTTGAAGCTCAACATAAAAAAAACTAAGATCATGGCATCCGGCCCCATCATTCCTTGGCAAATAGAAGGGGAAGTCGTGGAAGTAGTGACAGACTTCACGTTCCTGGAATCCCAGATCATCGCAGACTGTGACAGCAGCCATGAAATTAAAAGACGCCTGCTCCTGGGGAGGAAAGCGATGGCGAACCTAAACAGCATGATAAAAAGTAGAGACATCACCCTGCCAGAAAAGTCCGCATGGTCAAAGCAATGGTATTCCCAGTAGTCATGTATGGCTGCGAGAGTTGGACTATAAGGAAGGCCGAGTGCCGAAGAATAGATTCTTTTGAACTATGGTGCTGGAGAAGACTCTTGAGAGTCCCTTGGACTGCAAGAAGATCAAATCAGTCAATCCTAAAAGAAATCAACCCTGACTGTTCCCTGGAAGGCCAGATAATGAAAACGAAGCTCAAATACTTTGGCCACCAAATGAGAAGGGAGCACTCACTGGAGAAGACCCTGATGCTGGGAAAGATTGAAGGTCAAAGAAGACGGGGACGGCAAAGGATGAGATGGTTAGACAGTGTCATAGATGCAACGAACATGAAATTGAGCAAACTTCAGAGGACGGCGGAAGACCGGAAGGCCTGGAGTGATCTGGTCCATGGGGTCGTGAAGAGTCGGACTCGACTGTGCGACTGAACAACAACTGATTCCCTGCCTTGGGCACTTTCTGGATATTGTCTTTGCTAAGACCTTCTGTCTCTGAGCTCTCTGCTGTGGAATGTCCTCTGCTTGATCAGCATCACTTTTCCTTCAAGGCTGCACAGATTCCACAGTAGTCACACTCTTCTTACTGCTCCACCCTCTGCAAGCAGCTATAAATTTAGCACTTTTCAATAATATTCAAATTACATTTGGATCTAGGTCACATAAGTACTTAGGGGGATTGGAGGGCTGGTTGTCTCATGGAAGTTTCATGTTCTCTGAATTTTCAACTTGTTTTTTTAAGTAGTTTTTGGCTCTTTAAACTATAGAGAAAAAATAGGTTAAATAAGGAGGAAATCTGCTACCAATTTCAGTTGATCAGGCCTATGAAGATGAAGAAATGACGATAACTGACGATAACTATTAAAAATTAATGTATCTGATTTAATATTAATTAATGTATGCATATTTGATTATTTATTTTCATGTTTTGGTTGTGGGTTCTGGGTTCATGGAGTTTCATCAGAATAGCTAAGAGAAGATCCTCCAACTCATGGTTACAGGACTGTTCCTATCTTTAGCTTACTAGGATTGTGGGCTTTCAGATATATTTGTAGACAGGCAGCTACTCATAAATAATTAGGTCACATTATTTTGACCTGGTAAATTCTTTGGCTTTGTATTTCAGTTTAGACAGAGTTGGTTAAACTCCAATATTAGAAGCTAATATTCCACAAGGAGATTTGCCCACCATCCTGGAGACCAGTTTCTAATTCTATAACAGGACAATTGAAGCAAATCTCCGTGCTGAAACTGTGGAGCAACTGCGGTCACATTTATCACAGAGAATGAGAGATGTTTATGTATTAGGTAAGCTGACTCCTTTTATCGGGCTATTCTCCATGAAACAGGAGGCATTTTTTTTCAAGTTACACACACCCTTTCTCTAAAGTATATCTGCATCCCACCCAAGGAATCAGGGTGATTAGGAGATCCAGTGTGCAGGTATATTGCCTTTCACATTATTTGCTACATGATCCATTAACTGAAGATGCCATGGATTGAACCTGGGACCTTCCACAGAATATATACTTCTACCTGAAGGACCACATCCTCCCATGCAAACCTACTAAATTTCTAAGGTCATCTTCAGAAGCCCTGCTTTGGGTGCCCTCACCTCCTGAGATTAGGCAGGTGACAATCCAAGGGTGTGCCTTCTTTTTAAAAAAAATATTCTTTTTTATTAATTTTTCCATTATACACAATAATATTTCGCTTATACAGATTTCCTTCAAAGTAAAGAATCTTCCCACAGTCAAGCTTATAGTACCAAATTAAGACATACAAGTAATATTTTTTACCCATTTGTACAATTTTGTCCAAGTCTTCTCGAAACATTTTTCGTCCTTCCCTTTTAAAGCTAATGTTAATTTATTCATTTCAACCATATTTAGCAATTTATCTATTATTTCTCCTCTTTCCGGGATTTTTTCAAATTTCCAATATTTCGCGTAACTAATCCTAGCGGCAGTCACACAATGTATCACAATTATTTTCTCAGTCTTTTCGAATTCTTTAGGGATCATATTCAATAAAAACAATTCTGGCTTCATCGGAATAGCAATTAAAGTGATATCTTGTAATATTTTATGTATCATTGACCAAAAAGCTTGTGCCTTACCACAAGTCCACCACATGTGAAAGTATGAGCCCAAGGGTGTGCCTTCTTGAATGAGGCACACAATCTATGGACATGTCTCCCCAGGGATATCCATCTGTCTCCTTCTGTCACTGTTTTCCACCAGCAAGTGAAGATTATTTTTGTTTCACCTGGAGTTCCCTCAATGATCCCTCCTTCCTACCCTATGTTTTAATTACTGTTTTATGAGCTTTTAATATGTATTTTAGTTTTGGTTTTACTTATTATTATTAGTTGATTTCATGATATGTTCTTGTAATGTTTTCCTGATTGGGCAGAAAGGTGGCATACATATTTTGTAGATAAATAAAATAATAAGAAACCTGCTGAAATCAATTGAGATTTAATTCCAAATAAAAGATGAGGGTGTTGGCATTCTTTGTTGCAAAAGCTTATATTTTTCCCTCCAGAAACCTAAGCCTGTTCTGTAAAAGACATTTTCCTATTCTGTTGCTCTGGTAAGACGCTTTTTAAAGCGGGCACAAGATATAGCAACTTTAATTTCACACCTTCCCGCTTCTGTTGCTTTGGATCCTTCCACGAAGTGTTTTCCCCCCTTCCCAAAACAAAACCAGGAAGCTAAAAGGATTACTGCTATATTAATGTGAGATGTTGCTTAATTGGAAGCAGTGCCTCTGAAGTTTCTCCCCTCAGGCAATCTGGGGCAATTTCAAGTCAAATCTTTATCTGAAAAGTAGAAGGGAAATGGTTCTAGGCAAAATTTAATCAGAGTTCTCTGAAAGTAGACTTCGAATTTCTCATTTGTATTTGTGCTTGTTCCTTTGTCTCCTGATGGGATCGCCAATTGAGCCATGCAGGGATTCTGACTTCGGGGAACAATTCACAGCATTGTTTCCTGCAGGCTTTGCCAGGCACCTTTCAATACTTATTTTCTTCTCTCCAAAAGCCCTAAGGATTTCATACATTTGGCTCTGAGGGGGGAAAAAAGAGCCAGAAAAGCTGTTTTCTCCTTAGTGTTATTGTCTGTCAAGGTCTCATGTTGCTCTGCCAGTCTTTTAGTAACTGAAACCTGTGGAGTTCAGTATGACCTAAAGACTGCTTCACACATTACAGAGAAAGAACAAAGCCCCATGCTTCCACTGTAATGTGATCCTGCCTATACAATTTTAAAGGGCATTCACTTGTCTCTAAGCATTCAGAGAACTGCTGCCAGTGAGTGGTGCTATTGGCTGAGCTTTTCTGGTAGTGCTGAACCCAGTACTTTTTTTTGTTTTTGTTTTTAAAATGTCAGTATGCATATATAAGATTGTGCCAATTTCCACCATTCCCCTCCCTCTGCAGATCCCCACTAGACTTTTCCTGAGGGTCCACTATCAGTTTCTCTGGTGGAGTGGGACAGCCCTACACACAAGGATCAGGACTTTGGACAGCCCCCAATTAAGGTGCCTATAGTTCTCATTGGTACTGTCACAAAAAAGCCCTGGCTGAAGTCAAATACCCTCCCAAATTTCCCACCTATTTTTGCAGGATGTAAACAAAGGCAAAGCATCAGTCCCAATTTCTGGGAATGGCAATTTCACTTTCTACTGTAGCTGGTGATTTTATTTTTTTCTCCTTCTCACAAGAGGTCAGAATGAGACAGAAAGCATCACTTTCTCTCTGATAGGACTACTGATGGTGCCATTTAGCCAGTACAAATTGCCCAGGTGACGTCTGAAATCATATCAGAATGAGAGGAACTATGACTTCTTGCCCTTACTCTAACATCTTGTGGGTAAATAAAAACACACCTGAACAGGTGGGGGTGACAGTGAACAATAAAAGAAGGAGAACATAAGAAGAGTCCTGCTAGATCAGACCAATGGTTCACCTAGTCCAGCATCCTGTCTCACACAGTGGCCAACCAGTTCCTCTGGACGGCCAACAACTGGGCATAGAGGCCAAGGTCTTCCTCTGATGTTGCCTTGTGGCTCTGGGATTCAGGGGATTAGTGCCTCTGAATGTGGAGTTCCCCACTCAGTCACCATGGCTAGTAGCCATTGATAGACTTACCCTCCATGAATCTATCTAAACCCTTTTTAAGGCTATTTATTCCTGTGAATCATCATGATATCCTCTGGCAGCGAATTCCACATTTTAATCACTCTGTATGCAGTAGTAAAGTAGTAGGTGTTCTTTTGTGACATTTTTTGCACCCTCCAACTCTCTGTCCAGGTTTTGAGCCCCAAAAGTTCATTAAAATCCTCTCAAGAGGAACAGAACTTCCAAGACTGACATTTCTATCTGTTTTTGCATACAAGTATGCTCTTCAGATATTCTAGAAAAGACATGGCAAAATATTTATCTGCCTGCATTTTTGTTGTAACATTTAAAGTATCCTTAAATCAGTTTCATCGGCATAGACTTTGGTTTGCAATGAAACTCTATTGATGTTATAGAATCGGTGCCACTACACTACATCAGCACTAATGGCATTAAAGCAACTCTGATCATTGTGCCAGTGCTTTATGACTTGCAAGTTGAATACTAAATGTTTAAGAAGATTAGTATGTTTAAGAAGACACACACACAACTGAATGTACATATAACTAAAGAGAATGACATGGGCCCTATACATGTCAAACTGTATGCGTGTTACAGCTCAGTATACTTTAGATCATGCCCTACATTTATTTACAATTTGTATCTACTCTTTGATATTTGGACACAAGTATATATCCATCTTTACTTTAAAAAGCTGCATACATAGATATACAGCTATAGATGCACACAAAGGTTGCTATTTTTGATGCAAATGTGAGTAAGAATGTCATCTGCCTGCACTCTTTTCCTGCTATGAAAAGGAAATCTAAAAAATCCTTCAGCCAAACTGCCTGATTCAGGAAAAGAACTTCTGCTGATGGATGAAACAGACTCAAGGCAAGGAAGCGATTAAGCATATTCTTTAAAAAATGCTTTCTGCAGCAATTAGTTATTTGAGCCAAAGGAAGGAATAAATACTCTTAACGAGAGAGGAAAATGTCTTATATCTTTTACAGGGAAATGAAAATAAGATAGCATTAGAGATTGGAGAAAGAAGCGGGAAAAAGAAAGAAAAAATCAATCTCTGATAAATCAATCACATATGCAGTCCTGGAGGCACACAGCAATTGAAACTGGTTACAGCCACTTCTCTTTCTCTCTTCCTCAAAGGCATCAAAAAGTCATGCAATTAAAGACTATACCATCAAATTGCCAGCAGCCCAAGGGCAGGAATTAACATGCATACAATGGAAACCAGCAACATCCAGACATACACCACAGTATATGGAGGCCAAAATGTTAGGCCAAGACATCAGGTACTGAATTACGTACACTGAAGCTATAGCCTTGCACACAAATCTATCTATATTTAAATTACCTTTGATGTAAACTTAGATCTACTTCACATGGCTACTGAGCTATCATTTTGGCTCAACGTGCTGTGTGAAGATCTCATCAATGGCCCAAGCTGTGATTGGGTGCACTATAGCAAACTGTATGATAAGGCACAACCTATTCAGCGTTAGCATATGGTAATCTTGACTAAATTAAAATGAATCCAGAAGTAGTGGGTCCCCCACCTTTGAGATTTTGTGTGGCTTTGCAGACCTTGGATCAGAATTCTATTGGAGAAAATGATCACAGTCCTGAAGTTCCAGTTAATTCCTAAGTAAGCTGTTCTTGATTGGAACTGGAACAGGCCCTTATTGGATGATGGAGAGATTATACCACCAAACAGAATGGATTCTAGCCATATTCTATGCAAGTGGAAGACATTTCCACCAGTGAAAATGGAAGGTGCTTTTTTCCTGGTTCCTCCTCCCAATACAGATTCTCACTTCACACCCTATTTCACTTGAACCAGCCTTCAGTGGTGCAATAGATTTCACTGGGGGGAGGGGCATGAAAGTTTACTTTCATGAGTGCCATTGCATTCACACTAGATAGGATCCAACTCTGTGGTCTGTACCTACAGTACAGGGAGCTTAAGCTTAGTGCTGCTCTGCCCCAGAATCACCTGCATTTGGTTTTAAGAAGTACTGTGATTAGCCAGAGGAAAGGTAAACAGAAATACTGTTTTAAGTGACTACAAGCTAGACATTGGGGGGGGGGGAGAATTGAGAAAGCTTCACCCTTTGCTAGATAGTTCAGACAGAGAGCTAATATCCACTTTATGTTAATGATATGGCACCATCTGCCTAGGGTTGCCATTCCCCAGTTGGGGGCGGGGAATTACCCAGTTTTGTGGCCTCCTTCCTGCTGCTGGCCAGTTGGCCAGTGGGAGAAAATTCCTCCCCCAACAGCAATGTTGTGTGACGTGGAAGTGACATAGGCATGTCAGTGATGTTGGGGGTGACACTCTGGTTTGGGGGCAAAACTCTATAATTAGAGGGTAATTTTACTATAGTTTTGCCCAAAAATCAGAGTGTTGGCCCCATCAACGTGCCTACATCACTTCTGGGTGACATAGGCATGTCAGTGATGTTGGGGGTGACACTCTGGTTTGGGGGCAAAACTCTATAATTTGAGGGTCATTTTACTATAGTTTTGCCCAAAAATGTGCCTACATCACTTCTGGGTGACATAGGCACGGCACATGACATCACTTCTGGTGATGTTGGCATGTCGGGGGCAATGCTTCCATCTCCCAGAATGTCCCTCGATCCCCCCACCAGCATCTCCAATGGACCTGGCAACCTGACATCTATCAGAGGGTCAGGATCCATAGTTATAGGTTCCCAACCTTATTGATCCTGCACTCCCTTTTGGAATGTTAAGACAAGGCAGTAGATACTACCACAAAATGGCTATGATGGCAACAGGACCAATCACAAAGAGTCTGAAGGTTCCACAAAGGAAACATAGCTCGCTAGACTGGTGTGATGCTAGAGCTGTTGTGGCAGAGTGGCAAGCAAACATATGCCCCAAATGAAGACCCACAAAACCAAACTATGAGCTCACCTGCCTTACCCTTTAAGTTGCAGCTATTGCTGGGACTTGGTGGGCAATGTCTAAAGTTTGGCTCCTCCCCCACAATCTCATCATCTCAACTGCATCATATCAGCTTTCACATCATCTTTAGTACATCTCAAAGTCAGCAGGAGAAATAGTGTGGGGTAAGGGTGGATGACTGAGTGGCTCACAAGAGAAAGAGGGACAGAGAAGGGGCAAGGAGAGAAGGTGGAAGGTAAACAAACTGAAAAAGGAGAGAATGTGAAAGGTAAACAAACTGAAAAAGGGAGCCTAAACAGAGCAAAGAATGATGCAGAAGATGGGAACATGAAAAGGGATAATGGAGGTGTGTGTAAGAAATCAGGAAGCAAAGAGGCAGGTAGTCCCCAGAAAACATATTACCAGGCACCATGGAATGTACAGCTTGCCATGTCGGGGACTGTTCAACATTCCAATGATTAAAAAGAAGAATGAAGGAGTTTCTTGTACAGAAAATATGGGTACAAAACAGCACAAACTGAGATAACCAAGGAGTTTGTATAAAGGAGAAATTAAAAATGGCAGCTTGTATCCAACTATATGTTCCAAAGGGCACTTAAGGACAAGTTTTCTTTAAAAGAGGACATAATTTATGTGGATTCTGCCCTCCCATGGCAAACTACCCCCCAACTCTGCCCTGACCCTGTTCCTGAAAGATCACTGAGTTCCAAGAATAGAATTCAGAAAGGCTCAATGTGAAGCCACGGGAGGGGGAACTGGCAGAAATTGCTGGCTCCTTTTATAATAAACTTAGCCCATGGAACTGCATGGTTGGATACAGGCTGATGAGAATCAGGGTTTATTAATGTGCATGAACATTTACAAGAAAATACATACCATTTTCTTTGTGGACAAAGGCTCCCTGAGGAGATTCTGGGATACCTTTCCAGATTGTGATTGGTTTTGGATAACCAGGATCCATAGTTCTCATATCTTCACTATATCTCCAGTACCTAATACAAAAAGAAGCAAAAATCTGCATGTATCAATACCTACTGTGCAAAGTAAAGATTGTGAAAAAGAATGAAGCACTGTCTAGACAGATGAAATTAGGTAACAGATAGTTTATCTGCTTGCTGATTGGGCAGCTGTTTCCAGTAAGCACGAAAAGATAAAAGATTTGTCTAGTCTGAGAACCAAATCAACAACCAGCTTATTCATAATCAGAATAACTCTGTTGCCTAAGGCTTCTGCACAGCAGTATTGTTTTGGTCAAAAATTTAATCACAGACAAGCCAATAAGTTCTGAGTTAAGGTTCCTGATCCAGTCTTAACTTTTCTCCTATGTATGCATCACAGAAGTCTTTTGTTACAGTCATGCAATGTACGTTAAATAATTCAAGATGTTGAATATTGTACGTAGGACTCTAGTTACGAAGAAATATTTCAGTTAAAAAAAATCACGAACACAAAAGCTCAAAGTAACTAACTATGACACCCTGAGCAAAATTACATTCTTCTATGCCCATTGACTTCAATGCACTTAGAAAGGCGTAACTCTGCTAAAGAGTCAGTTTGGTGTAGTGGTTAGGAGCACAGACTGGGATAACTGGGTTTGATTCCCCACTCCTCCACATGCAGCTGCTGCTGTGACCTTGGGTCAATTACAAGTTCTTTCAGAGCTGTTCTCTTATGAGCAGTTCTTGAAAGAGATCTCTCAGCCCCACCTACCTCACAGGGTGTCTGTTGTGGCGTGGGGTGGGGATGGGAGAGGAGGGGAGATTGTAAGCTGCTCTGAGACTTTTTTAGGTACTGAAGGGTGGGGTATAAATCCAATCTCTTCTCTTCTTAAGGGATGGCAATGTGAGTATACTAGGTATGGATAATCTTCAGTGTGGATGATCAAGTAGAAACACAGCAGAAACAAACTGTGAGATGTTTGAAAGGTGAAGAATCCATAGGTGAATTTGTGGGTTTTATATCATCTTCCACGGATATTACTTATCTTTGATTTGTTCTTCAGTTTTCGCCTTAGGCAAAGACCAACTTGAGGTCATTCAAAGACCTGAGTAACAAGGATTTGAACACTGAAGTAACACTATTTCTTTTTCTTTCTTTCAACAGTATGGTTGAAAGCAACCTTATATGATACTGGTGAGGGGAGTGAAACCCTGTCCTCGCCTCCTTTCTGTTTTCTGTTCCTTGAAGTGTTTTCCTCCAGCTTCTATTCTGATACCGGAACTGAACTGGAAGAAAAATGCTTAAAGCAACTAAGGACGCTTGAGCAACTGCTGCTTCAGTTCATGACTGGTCCACCACTGGCAAGTCAGGGAGCCAATTAACTGAAAGCCATTTGGCTGTCTGCAATTTCTTCTCACCTTATCTGTTGGACCAGGCTGCTTACAGCCTCCAGAGCAGGACTCCCAGCTCACGCGAGATCAGCTGGGAGTCAGCTTCTGATCTCCTGCTGGGAAAATGTTTTTACTGTGTGCTCACCAAAGCATTTGGGGGAGGAGGGATCAGGAATAGATTCCAGAGATCATCTGGGTCAGCCCTTTTGGTCTCCCAGACTTGCTGAGATGCAGCAAATGGTGAGTATAACCAGAAGCCCAGCTGGTTCCCCTTCTCTTCTTCCTAACCCAGTTTACTCCTTTCTCCCCACCTGAAACAGGTAGTTTGGGCTGAGGAAAACAGCAGCTATCTGCTCCTGTCCTCATAGGGTTGCCAACCTCCAGGTTGGAGGCTGGAGATCCCCCACCATTATTACTGATCTCCAGTTGATAAAAGATCAGTTCACTGGAAGAAAATGGCCGTTTTGGAGGTTGGACTCTGTGGCATTATGTCCCAAACCTTGCCCTCCTCAGGCTCCACTCCCCAAAATCTCCAGGTGTCCCCCAACCTGGACCTGGCAACCCTATATCCTCAGCAGCCCAATATGTCAGCTTTGGGCAGGGGAAAGAAGCAATCCATTTTTTCCTACCAACTGAGAGTTTGAGCTGAGACGAGGACCAGATCCCCCTCCAACCACAATAATTTGGAGGGGTGGAGAAGCAGATCACTATTTCCTCCCAAATTCTCAGTTTAAGGAGGAAAGAAGCAGATTGCTTCTCTTCCGCTCTCCCCCACCTGTTAGCGTGGACTGCAGAGATCAGAAGCAGATGGCTCCTCTTCTCCTGCAGCCCAAATTGTCAGCCCATTTTGTTAGTTTTGGGTGCGGGAGGGGGGAGCTTCTTTCCTCTCCATCCAGGACTGACACACGGGCTGAGAGAATAGGAGCAACCTGCTCTCATTCTTTGCCACTCAAGATAATTTGGGGAGAGGGGGAAGCACTCTGCTAAATCCACTGAAGTCTTTGGGCTTAGAAAGGTGTAACTCTCTTTAGGAAGGCATTACTAATTTCCCAGAAGGCGTCTCACCTGAAGATTTGCCTCTGTCATGCTGACCAACAAATGTTAACATGCAGATTCAAGACATTTTATAACATTTTATTCAATATAATTTACATACTGCAGAGCTTACTTAAAATGTATTATTCTTCAGAACAATTTTAGGCAGCAGCAATAAGTAGCAGAGGATAGCAGCCTTCTAATATCCAGCTGATACACTTTTCATTTCCCTGTCTGACCTGCCTCAGTAAGAAGCAGGGCTATTTTGGGGCAGGAACGCACAGGAACGGAGTTCCGGCTGGCTCCCGAGTTGGCCACGCCCAGCAGGAACTCATTAGCATAATAGGTCACACCCAACATCAGAAACTCATTAGGATTGGCTACATTAGGGGTGTGTGGCCTAACATGCAAAAAAGTTCCTGCTACAAAAAAAGGCCCTGGGTTTTGACAACAAACAAGGTAAACAGAATAAGAAGCAAAAGGTGGGTGTGGCTGGATGACCACTAGGCTTACCAAGTGCCGGCGGGGGATCCGCATGTCTTTACAGGATCCCTGCCGTGGGATGGCGACACGCGTTGCACCCGCCGTCGCCAGGGTGTGACGTTACGCGTCGCTCTGGCAACGGGACCCCAAACAGCCCCGTTGCCAGAGTGACGCGTAGTGTCACATCCTGGCGACGGCAGTGCAATGCGTATCGCCATCCCCGTGGCAGGGATCCTGAAAAGACATGTGGATCCCCCGCCGGCACTTGGTAAGCCTAATGACCACACTTCTGATAACATGGGGGTGTGGCCTAATATGCTAATGAGGTGCTGTCAGGGGTGTGGCCTAATAGGCTAATGTGTTTCTGCTGTTGGGTGTGGCCTATTATGCTAATGAGTTCCTGCTGGGCTTTTTCTACAAAAAAAGCCCTGGTAAGAAGATTTGTGAAACCTGGAGTAAGAAATACAGGAGCACACAGCCTGGTATTCCTTGACATCAGTTGTCAGCTGTGAGAAGTGAGATATGGTGAAAGGGGACCAAAACCCACATAATGATGTAAAAATAGGGGTACAGAAGATTGCCACTTAAGAGCAAAGACAGAAGCAGCCTGAATTTAATTACTCTTTATTATTTTATGTGAGCCACCTTGAGGATCTTTCAGGAAGGAGAAAAGCAGCATGGTGGTTATATTGTCAGACTAGGATTTGGAAGACTTAGGTTTGAAGCTCCCCTCTGGCATGGAAGTTTGCTGGGTGACCTTAGGCTAATCACACTTATTTATTTCCTTTGATTTTTATCCCGCCCTTCCCGCTGAGGCGGGCTCAGGGCGGCTTACAACCTATTTGTAATACAATAAAACTCACAGTATTTAAAAACATAAAGCAGTTAAAGCCATCACGATTTCAAAGTTCTAGTAGTACAGGTACTTTCAAAGTGCTAGTAGTACAGTACTTTCACCCTAACCTACCTCTCAGGGTGGTTGTGAGGATAAAATGGAGAATGTTGTAAGCTGCTTTGGGTCCCCATTGGGGAGCAAAGGCAAGGTATAAATGAAATACTAAATAAATAAATATTGAAAGCAATGTTCCCCTAAGCAAATTTACACCCTCATAAATCCATTTAAGATAATGGGATTAGAAGGGTATAACTCAGTTTAGGATGACAGTCAAAATTAAGCAGAATATGAGAAACAGCTCAGAAACAAGATTAAGAAACACCTTTGCCTGAAGCTTTTCCCTGTACATATCCGAGGAATTGGTTAATTGCATGAATCCCATTCATTTTCTCAGGGTTCATTCAGAAAAATACATAAGGATTGTTCCCAGTATAAAAGTCAGCACAGATTTATTCAAGATGATCATGAGTCTTCTACTTTATACTACTTCATCATCATTTATGTCTACTTCCTCACTGTGGCAAACCAGGAATACAGTGTTTTTTCCTCATATTTTCTTAAATTTTCCTCTTTTGACATAACCTCTTGTCTCTCTCTCCTTCATGACTGCCAACCTCATAGCTACTGAAGGAATAACAGTGGGTTGTCCCCAATTCAGGAGGAAAAAACTGTAATAGGCTTAGCGTGCAATTAAAACCAGCAGGAGAATTCAACTCTAATGTTACATTAGAAGGGGGGAAAGGTGATATAAACAATATGTACTGAGATGCTTAGTGGGATATGGGCTTATTCCCACTGGTGGTCAATATCCTATAATAGCTCAATTATCTCAGCAAGACTCGCACTCTTCGATCTTCTCCTTCCATACTGTATTGCATTTCTGTCTTGCTGAGTCTCATTATCTTGTTATGGCTCTAAGTAGCAAGTTCTCCATCAACAGAAGTTTCCTTTGGTAGTTGTGTTACAGCTAACAGCATTTTTAGGAACATCTTAACTTGATGAAGCTACCTATGGAAAGAAATCTTTTCCACAATGTCTGTTAAACTCAAGTCTATCAAAAACAGAAGTCATGAAGGCACACACATACAGAAACACACGTGCACACACAGAGAGAGACAGGGACAAAGAATATCTACTGTCAAAATGGTCCCCCAAGAACATGCAAGCTGAAAACTGTGACTGAAGAGGAAACTTAAAATGACAATTCCTCTCATCTTTGGGAAGCAAATTATAGGGCAGGTTTTGTTCACAGTAGAAACTGATTGTTTGCAAGATGCTCGAAGGGAAACATAAGTTTCAGCTGTCAAGATGCTGCCTGCTTCCTCTCCTGATGAATGGTACAGAGGTAGGAAGAAAGCCTCCATTTGTAAAATTGGGTTGAGACACTCCCTCTTTATCACACAAGTTCTGGATCAGAAATGAAAAAATAATTAGACACTCTTCTGGAAGAAGGGCAAGCCACATGACCCATGCAAACAGAATAATTGAGGGATGTGAGCAAGGGTATAAAACACCCAGAAGACCTTCATTACCAGAGGTGACAAACAAACAAAGCTGTCTGAATTCAAACTTGCTTGTGTCAGTGCAGATCATGGGGAACTATTTACACACTTGAGGCCTTTGGATGACAAAGAAATAAAGAGATTGCAACAGAAAGGTGGGGAGATGGCAGAGAAGCTCAATGACGTTTTTTTGCTTCTGTGTTCACTGTGGAAAGTGTGGGGCATTTACCCATGCCACAGCCCCTATTTAAAGGAAGGGAGTCTGAAGAACTGCCAAACTGAGGAGACCAGATATGAAGTTCTAGACCTACTGGGGAAATTAAAAATTGGTAAGTCTCCAGTTCCTGATGGCATATACCAGGGAGTTCTTATGGAGCTCAGATGTGAGATAGTTGATCTACTAAACTGTGTGTGTAACCTATGACTAAATTCAGCTGCTGTACCAGAGGACTGTAGAGTAGCAAATGTTACACAAATGTTACACCAATTGTTACAGAAGGGAACCAAGGCATTACAGGCCAGTCAGCTTAACATCTGTTCCAAGCAAATTAGTAGAAACCATAATCAAAGACAGAATTGTTAGGCACACAGAGGGACAAAGCCTGCTTAGGGAAAATCAGCATGACTTCTGCAAAGGGAAGTCCTGCCTCACCAACCTTTTGGAGTTCTTTGAGAAAGTGAATAAGTATGTAGACAATGGTGACCCAGCAGACATCATATACCTGGACTCAAAAGGCTTTTGACAAGGTACTTCACCAATAGCCACAGGAATAATCAGCTTTAAGAGGTGATTAGATAGATTCATGGAAGATATGTCTATCAAGCTCATAAGCTATGAGCTACAGTGACTGAGGGGAACGTCCACATTCAGAAGCATTAGCTCTGAATGCCAGAGCCAGGAGGCAACTAGGTGCATTTGGCTGTATTTGAGCCAAAGAAATAACTGGAAAATACCTTATTGGTATTTATTGGCTATTCTTTCAGCTGGATACAGAGGGGGGTGTATTATTGGCTATCAAGTATAGCCAATCCCAGATAATCCTGAAAAGAAATACAGAATTATCCAGGAAAACAGGATAGCCACAGTTAAATGGTGTTTAAAGAGAGTGCACTCCCTTTAAATGCCATTCTGGGTGAAGCTGCAGCTTCACAAAAATATTAAAAGGGACTGTGAAACCTTTAAATGCCTTCAGCTTCATTATAGACTACGGGGACCATTGCAGTCAATGATCCCCATAGGCTATAATGGGGAATCTACAGGGGGTATGCAGTGGTCTTGGGGGATTCTGTTTTTTTAGGTGCAGGCACCAAATTTTCAGTGTAGCAGAACCAGTGCATGTACAGAGTGTCCAGAAGAACCAATGCCACTGTGGCAATGCCAGCTCAACAAATCCAAGCAAGGGGGGGTTCCAAGCCCAACACAGCCAGTGCATGTACAGAGTGCCGAGCACTACCAGTGCAATGTACTTGTGCCCAGCAAAACCTGGTGCCTTCCCTTAAATGCTTTCTTTTTTCTCCATTTAAAACAATGGAGTGCACTGGTTCTGCTGGGCACTATGTACATGTGCTAGCTGTGTTGGGCTTGCAACCCCCCTTGCTTGGATTTGTTGAGCTGGCATTGCCACAATGGCACTGGCTCTGCTGGGTACTCTGTACATGCACTGTCTGTGCTGTGCTTGCACTCCCCCATGCTTGGATCCATTGAATTGGCATTGCCACAGTGGCACTGGTTCTGCTGGCAAGTCTGCACATGTATTGGTTCTGTGAGCACTCTGTATATGCATTGGTTCCACTGGGCTTGGAAAACCCCCACCACACACCTTCAGTTTCTACTGAATAGACTCTCTGGTTTGACATTAGTCCTTTTTCTTTGCTGTTTTCCCCCCTAACATTGAAAATAATGGAGGATGGGGGCCCCTTCTTTGGGGGCCTATAAAATTGTACCCCTGCTCCAATCTTTTTGAAATGTGGGGGTCTTTTGAGAAGAGGCACCAGAAGATACAATGAAATCTTGGTGCCTCAATCTCAAAAAACCCCTTGGTACACCCAGATAGATTCCTGTGCTGTCTTGGCTGGCTGCCACAGAGACCACACACTGGAAGCTTATAAACACAGTCCAGAATCAAGGTCAGTCAGAGCCAAAAGAAAGAGCCAGAAAGTCAATTCAAGGTTGCAAGGACAAGGAGCGGCTGCTACACAAATGCAGGAGCAGATCTGAGTGAGCAAAGTTGCTGCAGCATTGAATCAGGTGCACTGAGTGCTTTTGAGCAAGTCCTTCCTTCTCTGGGGTTGAGTCTGCAAAGGCTTACAGCTCTTCCTCTGCCTCTGCAGGAGCTGAAGTCTAGCACTCCTTCTTTGCTCCTGCACAGTCAGCCTCTGGCATGCCCTACATCTGGGGCACTCAGGAGAACTAGGCAAGGAATCTGGCCTTGGGGTGTCTGCAACTGGGGGTGCTGGGCCAGGCTCAGGATCGGCCTCTCCTTCTGGCTGCACCTCCTGTGCAGCTGCTGGGGACTCTTCCTCCTCAGGTATAGTTGAGGGTTCTTCTTCTGGGCTGACTCCAGAGGAGGCTGGGCTGCTCCCTGCCTCTTCCTCATCTGAGTAGTCAGCCTCAGCAGACCAAGTACCCACGACACTTCCCCATTGACTATAATGTTCCCATAGGTTATAATGAAGCCAGAAAAAAATGGGATTTTCAAAACAAACAAACAAACAAAAACCATGAATCCAAATACTATAGTGGTATAGGAATTTGAGGGGGTTTTTTGGGAATCCTGATTTTTTTTGGATCCAGTATATCCAAATCCATAAAAATCTGATTTTTGTGTGCACACCACTAGAGGCAACATCAGGGGAAGGCCTTGGGTTCTATGCCCTGTTGTTGGCTCTCCAGAGGAACTGGTTGTCCACTGTGAGAGACAGGATGTTGGACTAGATGGACCACTGGTCTAATCCAGCAGGGCTCTTCCTGTATTAAGAACTTGGAATGAAGAAACACACAAACTGATTTTGGGCACTAAGAGCTTTTGTACATACAAAGAGTTCCCTGTTGAATACTGAGAACGTTTCACATCCAAATCTCCACGGCAGGTGAAAAATTGTTACCTGACCACTAAGAGAGTAAGGAAGCTGTTTCTCATATGGGAATACTGTGTGCATATCCAAATGCCAATGTGCACTTTGATCAGAGCCATACCATTACAGACTTTCAGGACCGCTCCCTTTTGTCTCAAAGGTAGAAGGGAGTTGGAGTCGAACATTTAGTTCCTTATATTTTTACCTTGCTTTTTATAGAAACTTGGCTCCCAAAACATCTTACAAGAATAAAAGAATGATAACATGATCATCAAGACAAATGTTGCTCAGAGAGAACTTGGTGGAGCTACATGCAGGCTCATTGGAGGGTACCTCACTAATGGCTGCTAGAAGAGAGAGGAAGGGGGGTTTTCAGATGGAATTGGGTACAAGTCTAATGGAGAGGCACCTAGCCACTTCCTGCTCTTCTTCCCATGGCTGAGAAAAGATATGCAAATTGACATGATGCCAGTGCAGTCATCTCCATGGTAGCTTCAAAATCTGCAACTTAGGTTCATGGTATGGTTCCCAGCCAGGGGCTGGCACTCAATGGGAGACTGGGGGAGATATGAGGGGTGACATCAGTATGAATCCTAGGCATAATGACTGGATTCACCCTGGAAGCAACGTCATGCCATTGTTCCAACTGCAATGTTCCCTCCTCGCCCCCGCCACCGTAGTTCATAGGTGTTAGTGGTGGGGAATCATTTGTGTGTTCATCTTTCCACGCTGCAACCTCTGCCTCCAAAATACATCCACAAGAACAGTGTGTGAGAGAGTGTATAGTAGTAGAGAAGGGTAGTAGTAGACCTCAGTCTCCCAAGGTTGCTTGCCAGGTGATAACAGTTTAATTTCCAATGGCTCCAAGATTTAAACAATATATAGTGAATGTCACCATTCATTTTAAAGTAATTAATGCACAACAGCTGGATTAATCTAAGTGAAATAATGACCGGCTGCTCAAATACCCTAAGTCATCCTTTGCAACTCTATTGATGAATATTGATATTTTACATAATAAAAAAGGAGAATCCCAAGGCCATGCTATAAAGTTTATTTGCTCTGACAGTACAGGACATATTGTAGCTCTTCCATTTTATCTTTCATTTCTGTCTCCACTCTCCAACATTTTATTGAAAATGGAGCACAAGATATCACTGGATGGGCGTCACATGTTTTTGTGCTAGGATTTTAAAAGTGATGTGCATGGGTCAGGAGGAAGGCACATAACAAAAGAGTGAAGGAAGGGAGACAGAAACATTTTTTTTCCAGTATCCAATCTCTAAAGAGATCTGCTGTAGGAGGTACAACCTGTAGTTGGCTATATATAAGAACAATTCTTTGGTGGTCGAAGGAAACTAAACTGTAAATGAATATTGCATAAAACTTCTGCAATCCTGCACATTAACAGATTTATAGAAGTAGACCAAAACAAAAAGAGACTGGTGTTAACCCTGTTGGGAATGCATAAACAAGCACACCACTTCCCTGCCTTTGGGCAAGGACATAAATTGGTCCTTTAAGTGCCATCTGAAATAGTTATAGAACTTGTTTATTGTTTTAAATTGTTTTAATGTATTCATTGAATATGTTGTTCACTGCCCTGAGCCCTACACACATGGGAGGGCAGTCTATAAATCAAACAAACTAATAAATAAATAAATAGGTGATCTTCTAAAGTTAGAGACTGCATCTGCACCAGCAGGAGACACCATGCGGGGTGGAAATGACATTGTGTGACAGGTGACATCATGTCCAGGTGAAAACCCAGATGCTGATGTCAGTGTGTCAGCCAACACTCTGGAAAAAAATAACACAGAGTTTCCAGAGTGTCAGCTGACATCACATTGGATTTTCATCCGGGTCTGACATCATCATGCTGTGCAATGTCACTTATACCATTTGCCCCATCCCCAAGCTCCTGGCAGTGCCAGGTAGTGGCCTGGCATCCATAAAGCTTTGCAAGGGGTTCCATGATGAGCAACAGTTTTTAGCAGGTGGCAAAGATGCAGAGTTCATACAAGATAAGGTCTGAATGTTCCATATGTATAATAATTTTTCACTGGGACACATGAAAATGAGATACAATGAAAATTGTGCCAGGGAGACTGTTTGTTCCGGGATGCATCTACCAACCTGTCTCCTTTGAAGAAGTAAGTTTTCCCAACATCTTCCCACCAAATTGCTGAATCAATACCATGGGGTGGAATCCCACTGCCCAATGTTACCAAATCATGAGGATAGCCTGGTTGGAGAGTAGTATCCTTGAAGACCCAGAATTTGTTACCTGAGTCAAAGAGAGAGAGACAGACAGAGAAGGAGAAATATGTGCATTAGCTTACAGTCTATTGATTCAATACATCCAATATCTACAATCTAAATTTCTCTAGGTTTTAAAACATGATTAACTTCCCTTTGAACTCTGCAGAAGAAATATTTAAATTTTTCATTCTGGTACATATGTTTCAATGTGCAGATACCAATGATTTATGCTGACACCAATGGGCTAACAGACGCCAGTGATACATGCTGCAGACTTTCAAACAGAGATGCACAGCTTGTGACCCACTGTGTTGAACTATGTCCAGTGGCTATTAATTGAACTCTGTCCAGTGGCTATTATCAGTCGTGGGTCAGGAAATTAATAAAACCCCTATTTTCCTGCCCGGCCAAGATTGCAAAAATCTTGTCAAGCGTTTGGCAGTCCGTGATGCAGGGCAGCAAGTAGACTTCACATGGCTAGGTGGGACACAAAGAGGGGGAAAATGGAAGGGGTAACCATCAACCTCTAGGCAGGCTGTAGCACAAAGCTACTGAGTCGAATTACGGTTACTATCTCACAGACATGCTCGATTTAAAATTCTGCAGCATGTTGTTAGTCCTCAGGGAATGGAACACTTTTTTTTCTGTCAGTACCCCTGACTAAGTGTGGAAAACCTCAATTTATGGTGCTGCAAGTAAAGCAGTTCCTTAGGATCAGGCTGTCAATTTGTAGAGCAGACATACCCTAAGGCACCCTGAGGTAGTGGAGCTAATGAGAAAGTCTGTGTTCCCGGATAGCTGTTCTGTACACCTATCATTCTAGGAACCAACAAGTACAAAAAACCAAGCATCTCTCTACTTTTGTGCAGTGAACAAAGTGCCTGGGCTGGTTGGCTTCAGGAACACGTATCAGCCCTTAGGCACTGTTTTTCTGTAATCATTTTAAAAGGAAACTTTACTTCACCCCAAAGACTGAGGATCAAGTCTGTGCTAGAGTCTCTGTGATGGAAAAACCAGAAAGTTGTTTCACAGTTTGTTTTATAGATATCTCTCAGTGGTATTAAGTCAGGGAAGTCTTGAAGAATAACATGGAGGGATGGGGGAGGAAAGGAAGGAATGTTTCTTTGTGTGCACCTCTGTGATTTACAGCATCTCCTTTTATCACATTTTTAATTAGGAAATGGGATCTAGTTCCAATCCTTCCCCTGCTGAGTTTGCAGAGTCTAGCTTTCATCAGCTGCTTTACTGCTGCTTGCTCTCCGCTTTTGAGCATCAGAATGCCTTTGCTGTTACATACCAGAGCCAGTCTTCTTACACAAGGAGACATTACATTGCAGTGTTATTCCACTTGGGGTTATAAGCTCTGCCCCCAAAAGGGATATACCAGGGATACTTTGGGCTGATGTCCATGAGATGGAGTTCAGAGGGCATGAGATGCCGGAGATCCCAAGATCCAGCCTGTGAAATCTGGCACAGTCAGATATTACTTGTATGTTCTCCTTTCTTCTCATGTGCACTATTTTTGCTGTCAGGGCTTTTTTTGTAGAAAAAGCCCAGCAGGAACTCATTAGCATAATAGGCCACACCCTGACAGGGCAGCTCATTAGCCTATTAGGCCACACCCCCATGCCTTCCCTTGGCTTGCCTGAGTGCTCTGCGACTGCGGGGAGCCCAGGCAAGCCGGCCCTTGGACAGGCCGGAGAAGGCACAGGGAGGCATTTAAATGCCTCCCCGATCCTTCCAGGACCACCCCTGGCCCGCTCGCCTCAGAATCACTAGAGGGGGGTTGCTCTCCAGGCCTTCCCTCTGTAGCCACGCACCCAGAGGTTTTGGCTGTAGTGGGCGTGGCCAACTCTGAAGCCAGCCGGAACTCCGTTCCTGTGTGTTCCTGCCCCAAAATAGCCCTGCTTGCTGTGGACCAGGACTGTGAAGTGGTGCAGAAGTTACTCCAGTGTCTCCCTTGAACAGAAATGGTCCAGAGAAGAAAGAACACAAGGCCATATGGTCTTCTGCAACAAGTCATATAAAGTCTCCCCTGGACTGTTTTTGTTCAGGGCAACCATGCAGGGAGGGAGACTTGAGTGCCTGCTGCTCTGTGATATAGTCCTACCCAGAGTGTGAATAGTGCACATGGGAAGGGAGGAAAACACAAAAGTCATTTATGACTATGGAAGACTTCACAGTTGTGTCCAGGCCAGGGTCCCCACCCTGAGAACTTCACCTTGAGGAAGTTAACCTTTTCTCATTGAAACGCACCACTTGACCTGGGTATTTACATAGGAAATGGTTTTTGTTGTTGTTCAGTCGCACAGTAGAGTCCGACTCTTCGCGACCCCATGGACCAGATCACACCAGACCTTCCTGTCTTCCACCGTCCTCTGAAGTTGGCTCAATTTCATGTTCGTTGCATCTATGACACTGTCTAACCATCTCATCCTTTGCCATCCCCGTCTTCTTTGACCTTCAATCTTTCCCAGCATCAGGAAGTGGTTTAGTGATTGACAAAAATGAGACCAAAGGACATAATTTTGCTTAGGTATGGAAGACAACAAAAAAGATAATTGATATTTGGCATACTCTTAAAGCAGAATACAGCTTTATTTTGCTGCAGTTCTTAGGGAGAAAGAACAGGTTTTACTTGTGCAAAGAGCTACATTGGAAAAGGGTCTGAAATCCTTATGCTCCCTTCCCAATCAGCTTTCATAAATGTTCCCTCAAATTAGAATGCACATGTTTTTGAAATGATATTAAGTATTATGGGTGTAATTCATCCAGAGTTAAGTACTTTCAAGTCTCATTAATTTCAGTGGGAGAGATTTAGACAAGTGCTTAACTCTTCCATCGAAATCAATGGTGCTTCAGTTTGGATGTTTCATGGCCACTATAGATACAATTAAAATAGCTTAAGAAGCACATTAACAATCAACACCCCTTGCATAAAAATGCACAGTGTTGGTTGAATCCAAGGCTCATTTTCTACTAATAAAAGGGCACCTGTCAGGGGAGGAAGAGGGACATTTTTGCTGATTCCCCCTTCCACTACAGATCTACAGATCTTGATTTTCTATTCAATTGTTAAATTATTTTTTGGGGTATTTGTGTGCGTGTATGAGCTTGCATGGTCTGGAAGTCATGGTGACATCTGGTGACCACCTACTGGGGGCTTGGATGTTTTTCAGAGAGGTGGCTTGATAGCCTGCATCTGCGTCCCTAGCCCTGGTTGTAGTGTATTCAAAGCTGCCTTGAATGCATGACATGTGGTGAAACATCTAACTGAACTGTAATGTTAAGCTTCGTCCTGGGCTAGGATCCAAATCCATCCAATAGTATTGCTAGCCCAGGAAGTAACAAGCCAATCACTTCAAGCAAGCTCCCTGACTGGGAACTAATGTGATTGGACCTTATCTCTGCAACCTCATAGGTTGATATTTGTACAGTGGGTGTGGCTACATTAGCCGGGAATGTTTAAAAGCAGGACAGCTGCAATGTAAAGGCTGTTCTGGCTATCAGATGTTGATCCGTGTTGGAGTTGTGTTCGAGTTGAAGAATAAAGTTGTGTTCTTGCTGAATCACTTTCCGACTGCTTTGTTAAGCTAGCGACTTAACACTGGTATTCCTTGGTCTCCCCTACAATTACTTGCCAGGATCAGCCCTGCTTAGCTTCCAAAATCTGACAAGATTGGGCTTGCCTGAGCTATCCAGGTCAGGGCCTGATTTTCTATTCAACCTACAAACAGAATTTCAACTGCCCGACACTGGAGTGGCTAATGGTCATTGATTGACTGACTGATTGAATTCATTTATTCCCTGCCTTTCTCCCCAGTGGGGAGGAAAAGTAGCTTATATTGTTCTCTTCTCATCCATTTTATCCTCACAACAACCCAGTGAGGTAGGTTACACTGACTGATGGCCCCATTATCCATGAATTTGTTTAACTCCCTTTCAAAGACATCAGCATTCATCCATGCAAAATGTTGGTTATAACATAGATCCGTTACAATGGAGTAAAGTATAGAAAGTGAATATTAAGTTGACTAAATCTGTTTCATTCAAAGAAAATCAATATAAAATGTTCTATAGATGGCACATAACCCCAGATAGATTAGCTAAAATGTATAAAAACTTGAGTAACAGGTGCTGGAAATGTAACAATCATGTTGGATCATCTATCTATAGAAAAGAAAGCCCCCTCACCATAAAATCAACACTCAGGCCAAACCGCTGGACCTAGAAACACCAAATTCAGGGAGAGAGCTCCTACTATGGCATAGATGCTCACTAAGAAGGGAATATTAGAAATTTGACCCCTAAGGGGGTCAAAAGGAGTAAAATGTGCTCCCCCCATTGATCCTTATGCAGCTGCCAGGCTGCTGCCTCCTTGCACCCCCCACACTCTGATTGGTCAGCTGCAAAGCTCAGTGTACTGAGGTAAAAAAAAAGATACAGGGGACTGCAGAGAGCTAATGACGAGGTGGCCAACAACCACCTGTGAGGTGAAGCAAAGCTGCTGGCCCAGCCTCCCTATGGCTTCAAACATGCTCCCCCCTCCTACACCTGAGGGCGGGATATAAATGCTAAAATAAATAAATAAATAAATATATTTCTGTATCTTTCCTTTCCCCTTCTTTCCTC
>NW_015168694.1:104471-126523 GCF_001447785.1 Gekko japonicus
GAAAGATATCAGCCAGAGTGGTTATCACTACATCACGAGACAGTGAACCCCATAAATGAAATAATAGGTTGGATCCAACCAAATTTTTCAGTGGTGAAAAAGAAAGGGGCGGTCTCCTTTGATCACAAAAAGGCTATGATGGAGTAAGGAGAGAAATTAGGTGAGAGTGAAAAAGCTGGCTGGATCCAACCCTATGTGAAGAAGTACTTTTGTCTGTCCTGAATCTACTATACATCAGGTGTTCCCAAATTCTAGTACTAGGTGACTGAGAGCTATCTATTTTCTCTACAGCATACATAATGTTATAAACCTTTATCATGTTCCACCCTTAAGCTATTAAAAACAACAACAACAACAACAACCAAATAGCCTCATACTCTTTAAGTGTTTCTTCACAGAGAAAGTGCTTCAACACCTTGATCATTTTGGTTGACCCTTTCCAGCCCTGCAAATACCCTTTCTGGGATTGAGTGACAAGAGCTGTATACAGTATTCCAGATTGGACTATGTTATAGATCTATACCAGATTACTTTGATTTAACCTCTTTTCTAATAATCCCTGGCATAGAATTAGCACAGAACCAAATGGAAAAACAATAGCACTGGAGGATAGTGTGGCTTCTTTTTCTTCTTTTTTAAAAAGCAAAATGCAGCTTGTACAGTAAATTCCCAGGTGATTTTGCAGGTACTGCTTACTTATGCTAAGCAGTGACTTCATGTTGTAAAATGGGAGCTATGCGGTTGCTCTTTGAATGATTTCTCATGCACTTATTCCTGTTCTGCTGTCTTAACTAACACTGCCCATGCTGATAATGTCTGCAGACCTCTGGGAAGTGACTTGACTCCTCAGTGCAGAAACACAGCTAAGACAAAATAACATGGAATGAGGGAATCATAGTTAGCTTCAGTTACAAAATCCTGCTTTGAAGATTCCCTTTCCTTTTGAGGCCTAAGCCAATTGAACTCTGACATAGCTGAAAATATAGTACCTTGAATCTTGTTAAGCAATGGCAACAGTAATTGCATCCATGTTTTCTGTTGGTTACAGGATAAGAGAGATCCAGCATGTTCTGGGTCATAGGCTTATTCTGCCACATCTGCCAATGTTATTTATGGAGAGCAGTACATACAGCAAACTCAAGACTGATATGACTATGTTTTCTTGCAAAAAAAAAAAGTTGTGTTCTGTCTCTTTAACTCAAACACTTATATTATAAAACAGCTGAAATTCAGCTGGAAAAGGAGGTGAGAGATGGAACATTTCAGAAGAATTTATGTCAGAAACAAAAGAAAGCTTTCAAACTAAGAACTGGATATGAACATTGTTTAAGATAAAAAAGCAGACAAAACAGAACTAAAAGTTAACAGTGGGGCCAGTTTAAAAAAACATTATTTTCCCATGCAGAGGTTGCTGAATGATGCATGCAGCTTGTAGTATAGCCAAGGCAGGTCAAAAGAACTGGCACGGTCCTTACGTCAGACAGGAATGTCTCCATGCCACTGTGTGGAGCACTGCCCCACCGAAGCATTCTGGGAGTGAAAAGTAATGGCTGGACCAGTTCTGTAAAGTGATCCAGTATCGTCAAATGGATAGAGAGCTTTAGCTGGACATGAAGGTGTAGACTTTGCTTTAAACATCTGCTCAGCCATAAACTCATCAAGAAGTTTTGGGCAAATGATCCGGAAAATGGAATAACTTATTGGGTAAGACACTAGGTGCATTCAGACATTGCAAGAGTCAGACAGCTGTTTTTTGATGGTCATGGACACAACTGTGTTTTATGCCCGCGTGTGCCATCTGCTCCTTGCACGTGAAACACAACTGAAGGCTTCCATGGTGGCATAAATTTGCTGTGATGTGTGAATGACAGTTGCCTGAGCAAACTGGAGTTTGTACCTTTTACATGCACAGATCAATGCAGGGTTCACTCCATGCAATCAGGAACCCTGAATAAGCAGGGAGGGCTGTACACCCTTTAACTCTATGCATGTCCCAGTGAATGCATTTAAGCCTTGGGAGGAGACTGCTCCTGTGATGCTCTCCTCCCACCCATAAATCCATTCTACCTACTCAGAATGACTGAAGAAGGCTCGTATAGGACTTACCATCAACTAAGCAACAATTTGCTAATCTTTCCAGTAATCACCAATGGAATTTCATGGTGCATTCGTTAAGAATCCTACATCTGTAATTTGTGTACACATCAGAAAAAGAAAACCCCCATAAAATCAATCACTCACCGTCATAACTTCTGAACAGTCTTGCCGATAAAAGTGTGTGAATGTATGCATGCCACAGTACCTTGTGCCAAAAGAGCTCATAAAACGTCCCACTCAGCTACCCTCTGGCACAGAGAGCAGGTGAACAGCTGGGCTGCTACATCTGATCCCCATGCCCATCTTATCTGTATTATGGATGCATTTTGCTTCAAGCCTTCTTTCTTCTTGCCTTATGCTTTCTCTCCACCCCCCCCCAAACTTCCTCTGATTTTTTTTCCCCTGTGTGGGCAATGTGACTTCCCTCTCACCCATATCTTCATCTTCCACTGCCAGTAAATTTTTAGCTTTCAAAATGAAACTGTCAAACAGTTGGATGAGCAGTGTTGAAAGCTATGGCACCAGCAGTGTGAATTTTGCAACAACTTTCTTACTGCTGCATTTGGCTTGGCATCGCGTTTAACACTGCAGATGTCTTTGACAGTTTTCAGCTATGCTGAAATTCCTTACCGTGCTAGGAAGGATTTCAAGATGTCATAAGAGAATTCTACAGAACAGGAAAAAACACCATGGAATTAAGGAAACAAATGTCCATACCTTTTGAGTAGGTATTTGAATTATATCACCTGCCAGCACAATGTTTGTACATGATGACCCATAAAGGCAGGACATTTACCTATGAAAGCACACACACAAAGATTTTTTTGGCTTTATCCTTAAACTAGGAATAAGGCCTGTTGTGGAAAGAAATACTACGAGCTCCAGAAAGAAGCTCTAGGCGGGTGCCCTGGCCTTTGGCACTCAGCGTCAATTTATTGTGGTGACCTCAACAGGGTATAATGACACAGAGTCCACCATTTTCTCCAGGGGAACTGATCTCTGCCATCTGAAGAGCAGTTCTAATTCTGAGTGATCTCTAGAACTCACCTGGAGACTGGCAACAATGGCATTGTACCTGTCTGAGGTCCTACCCCTCCTCAAACCCCACCCTCTCCAGGCTCCACCCCTCAAATCTCCAGGAATTACCAAACCTGAGGGTGGAAACTCTATCTCTTTCCCAGCCAACCATTCGCCTGTCTTGATCTGCCCCTCTGACTTCAGCTTTCCATCTCCTCCCACCTCCCTGCAGCCTTCACACAGGAAAAGTACAGTCTTTCTCCACAGTGGAGACAAAAGCAGCTAACATCATTCTCCTCTCCTCCTTTTGATCTGCACAACAACCTTGTGAGATAGGTTAGGCTAATCTGGGTTGGAGATTTTGGGGGTGGAGCCTAGAGAGGATGGGATTTGGGGAGGGGAAGTACCTCAGCTGGGTATAATGCCATAGTGTCAACCCTTCAAAGCAGCCATTTCCTCCAGGGGAACTGCTCTCTGTAATTTCAGGAGCTCTCCAGGCCCTACATGGAGAATGGAAACCCTGTCTCTGAGCTACAAGCAGCCATCGTTATAACCTGTAGAATTATACAGAACATTTTCATCTGGTCCTCTAGTTTTGTCGCCACAAATATTCCTTAACAATCCTAGCTTTTAAAATAATCATATCCTATGTGGGTTTTCACTCCCAGTGAACAGGTTGCAATGATAAACTAGTATTTATTCGACACAAAGTATAATTTTCACATTAAACTCAAATTAGATGCATATTTAATTTTAAGTAACAGCTGACGGCTGGTGCAAAGATTTGGGGTGGAGGAAATGCTCCTAAAAAATCAATTTTGCATGCCACATTTCCCAGCCTTTGTGCAGTTTTTAATTATGAAGGATATTTGCATGAAAACAGGATCTTTATTAATAATTCATTTCCCACCTGAAATCTGTAATGTCACCATATCAGGAAGACATAAACGATCGTATAACACAAATGACATGATAAGCAGGATAAACAACTGATGCTGAAAATAACCAGCTCTGATTACTTAGAAAAGGAAAGAGAAATAAGAGAAATTGTAGCTTCCTGCATCTCAAGCTGATGTACAAGAACTACACAACTGAATAAGGACTTTTTTCAGTATCATCGCAAATCTTCATTAAATTTTCCTGATGTCCACAAAGTCATTTTAAATATACTAGCCAAAGCTGGGTGCTCTAAGGTAACAATCCTAAGCAGGTCAACTCAGAAGGAGTTTATGTGCCTGTGTCACACTTAGGCTGCAATTGTAAGAATACTTTCCTGGGAGTAAGCCTCAAATGGGGCTTACTCTTGGGAAAATGTTTTTAGGATCACAGCCTAAGTATGGCATAGGAGTAAGCACCTGCATGTTGTAGATGAATGCACTATGCATGTGGACCTAAGTAATTCTGTACAACATTGCAATGCCAGTGTGGACTTCCCTATGTCAACTGAAAGTACACTGTTTTTTTCTGCTGTTGAAAGCATCTGTGGATACTGGCCAGCACTGGAGCTCTGAAAGGGTGTCAGATCTCAGAAGCTAAGCAGGGTCAGCCCTGCTTAGTACTTGGATGGTAAGACCACCAAAGAAGCCTAGGGTTGCTATGCAGAGGTAGGCAATGGCAAACCACCCCTGTTTGTCTCTTGCCTTGAAAACCCCATGGAGTCGCCATACGTCAGCTACAACTTGCAGCACTTTCTACCACCTCCTTTGGATTTTAATATATTTAATTATGGAATCTGTCCCTTTAAGGACAATACAGCACAAATTCTGCAAATTAATTTACAGTGAAATGACCATCAAAATCCATGAAAACAAGACCATGTATTCTGCCATTTGATCCACAGTAATTTAACATTATCAGAGATCATTTCTCAGATTCTATGTTAAAAGTGCTACAGGGGAAAAAAATCTAGATAGGTTATCATACAGCCACTCAGCAACTCGACAATTTATGCTATGAACTTAGTATTTTATTTAACAGCTTTGAACCTCTGCTGTTAAATTTACTGCTACAAAGAGTCACTTGAAGTCACCTTTAAATCATTTCAGCGGAACTACTCCTAGTAGCAAGGATAATATTGTACTGTCTGATCTCCTGAAGAAATCTCTTATCCAGGCACTATATCTTGCAAAATTTCTTGATAGTCAGACAGCCTAAATCTAGGTGTGATTAATGAGTGGAGAGTGGACCTGGAGGACTGTGCTTCCGGCCTAACCATGATCTCTACGTGGTAATCAGACCTTATACAGTCTACATGTACATCGAACGTGCATAAAGATCTAAAAAATGGAAGGTACAAGATCCCACCTACAAGAGTGGTTAGATGTGCAAGTTCTGTACATCAGGGTTGACTGACACAAAGAGGTCGTGGGTGAGGCCGGCTCTTCCATCCAGCTCCTCTTGCTATTGTGAGGATAAAATGGAGGAGGAGAGCAACGTAAGCCACTTCAGGTCCTCATTTCAGAGGAAGGTGGAGTATAAATGAAGGAATATATAAATATTAATAAATAAACTCTATGGTTTAATTGTAGTTTTGTATGAATTCTAGAGTGTTGCAGCAATGACATGATGTCACTTTGGTTTGCACGGAAAGTGATGTTGCTACATTGGTATATATAAATATTAATAAATAAACTCTATGGTTTAATTGTAGTTTTGTATGAATTCTAGAGTGTTGCAGCAATGACATGATGTCACTTTGGTTTGCACGGAAAGTGATGTTGCTACATTGGTGCGATGCTGAATCCCTTCCCCCCCATTTTTCCCTCCATCCCTCACCAGAACAAAGGTTGGACAACAAGGTAACACCCCTGTGGGGAATGGCAACTTTATCTCTTTACTTAACACAGCAACATGCACGAGCAGGGCAGTGAATGTAAAAAGGAATATGCACTCAGTATCTGTCCAAAATTGCCACAATATGCAATGTTCCCACAAGTTTCTTAACAACGGTTTAGTCAAGTTTTCCTTTGTTTTCACTTCTTACCTTTAAAGAAAACAAAATTTCCATCACTGTTTTCATAAACTGCGTCAATACTTGGAGGCAGTCCTCTCCAGAAATATGTAATCTGCATTGGGTATCCATCCATCACCCGGTTATTTCTGACACGCCAAAACCACTGATCCTGGAAACAAACAAATGCACCTCTTGTTACACTTGGTGGCATCCAGACATACTTATAAGCCTTTCAGAGACACATTATTTAACATCTCTTTTGGACAACAATCTTGTACATTTCTGTTTTGCTATTTTTTATATTAGTGCTTGTTCTCCTAAAGACCTGAGATTTGCAAAAGGCTCAGTGCAGACATAACTCTTCTGAACTTGTAACAATTGTAGGGAGCTTGGAAATACTGCAAGTTTATGTACTACTTACCTCTTACGCACATTCCATTCCACTATCTCATAACATGGTACAGAAGGAGAGCATGTTCTTGATAGAAAGATAACACTAAGAGAAGCAGCCTCATGTTTCTCATAATTTATAGTTATGTTCTTATAGGTGGGATAGAGGCCAAGGTGAAAAATAGGAGGAATATAGTTACGTAAGAAATCACATGCTTTACAAGCAGAAGGTCTCATATTTAGTCCCCTGCATTTCTGGTTATAGATCTCAAATTGCAGATTTGGCAAAACCTACCTCTGTCAGAGGACCATTGTACCTTAGAATAATAGACAACTCTGAGCTGGATGGACAGTTGTCTGACTTGACAAAAGACAACTTTATATACTCTGTTATACTACGATATAGGGATGTCAGCCTTTAGGTGGGACCTGGGGATCCTCTGGAATTAGAGTTCATTTTGAGACTACAGAGATCAGTTCTCCTTGAGAAAATGGATGCTTTGGAGAGTGGACTCTATGACACTGTAGCCCACTGAGGTCCCTGACTTCCCTAAGCTCCACTCCCAAATCTCCAGGAGTTTCCCATTCTGGAGCTGGCAAACCTACCCCCCCCCATCCACGGCTGGTGGCCATGGGGGACCTGGCAGTCTTACCATATTATGGTATTACAGTGTCTTCTATTCTTTGGGGGGGGGGTCTAACTTGTGTCTAAAGATGTCAGAATGTAATGGCCAGTTTTCACACTAATATTTTTTAAACAAGTCATGAAAACCTCCACATAGTTTTATTAGCTTTTTTACCGTCTCTTAGAGCATCTTTCAGTTTCTCACACAGAAAAGTTTTGTGGCATTTTAGGTTACCGTTTTACACTTCAGCCACTCACAGCTGCAAGATATACAGCAGCACTTAATGAAGGACAGTAAAGCAATTCTTAGGATTAATTGTCCAACTTCCAGAATGAGAAAAGGGGGGGGGAGAGAAGGAAAAATTAAATTCAATCTTAGAGAAAAAGATACCTAGAAAGATCTAACTGAAGCAGATTTCTCAAAGTCAGCACAGATGTCAGCCTCCTAAAATTTTATTTAAGAGCAGAAGATGAGGCATGGGAGCCTTCAGAGAAGAAAGGTGAAGACTCGTTCAAAGTGGCATTAGGAAGCACGTTTTCACTCAGACAGTAATAAATGCTTGGAAGAGTTTTGCAGACTGGGCTGTTGAGGCATCATCCATCAAAGATGATGAGATGCTGTTCTGGGGGGAGATGACGCAAGTATAAGTTTCACAGGGCAAATGCCATTTTGTCATCCCCAAAGATTTTATCCCCCACCTTCCAAAAAAAGAACCATTTAAACCCCCCCACAAAAGCATCCAGTAACAAGTTGCTATTGAAACTGTGCTCTGTCAAGTCATTATAAAATCACTCTGCCACCCATGTTTGGGCTCTAACTTTAGGTAGTACAGTTTTAAAAATGAAAATCATTATATTGAAAAGAAATTGTAGGTTTTGAAGAGGTTGAGGAACTAGAGATCAAACTGCCAACATTCTCTGGGTTATGGAGAAAGCAAGGTAGTACCAGAAAAACATCTACTTGTGCTTCATTGACTACGCTAAAGCCTTTGATTGTGTGGATCACAACAAACTATGGCAAGTCCTTAAAGAGATGGGAGTACCAGACCACCTCACATGTCTCCTGAGAAACCTGTATAAGCGTCAAGAAGCAACAGTTACAACCGGATATGGAAAAACTGATTGGTTTAGGATAGGAAAAGGAGTACGACAAGGTTGTATATTGTCACCCTGCTTGTTTAATTTATATGCAGAGTGCATCATGTGAAGTGCCAGCCTGGATGAATCACAAACCGGAATTAAGACTGCTGGGAAAAACATCAACATCCTCAGATATGCAGACGATACCACTCTAATGACAGAAAGTGAAGAGGACCTAAAGAGCTTCTTGCTAAGGGTGAAAGAGAGTGCAAAAGTTGGCTTGAAACTCAACATCAAGAAAACTAAGATCATGGCATCCGGCCCCATCATTTCTTGGCAAACAGAAGGAAGAGTCTTGGAAGCAGTGACAGAATTCACGTTCCTGGGATCCAAGATCACTGCAGACGGTGACTGCAGGCATGAAATTAAAAGACACCTGCTCCTTGGGAGGAAAGCTATGGCAAACATAGACAGCATAATAAAAAGTAGAGACATCACCCTGGCAGCAAAAGTCTGTATGGCCAAAGCAATGGTATTCCCAGTAGTCATGTATGGCTGCGAGAGTTGGACCATAAGGAAGGCTGAGTGCCAAAGAATAGATCATTTTGAATTATGGTGCTGGAGAAGACTCTTGAGAGTCTCTGGGACTGCAAGGAGATCAAATCAGTCAATCTTAAAAGCAGGGCTATTTTTGGGCAGGAACAAAGTTCCAGCTGGCTCCCGAGTTGGCCGCGCCCAGCAGGAACTCATTAGCATAATAGGCCACACCCAACAGCAGAAACTCATTAGGACTGGCTACATTAGGGGTGTGTGGCCTAACATGCAAATGGTTCCTGCTACAAAAAAAGGCCGTGGGTTTTGACAACAAACAAGGTAAACAGAATAAGAAGCAAAAGTTGGGTGTGGCTGGATGACCACACTTCTGGTAACATGGGGGTGTGGCCTAATATGCTAATGAGCTACTGTCAGGGGTGTGGCCTAATATGCTAATATGTTGGGTGTGGCCTATTATGCTAATGAGTTCCTGCTGGGCTTTTTCTACAAAAAAAGCCCTGCTTAAAAGAAATCAACCCCGACTGTTCCCTGGAAGGCCAGATACTGAAGCTGAAGCACAAATACTTTGGCCACCAAATGAGAAGGGAGCACTCACTGGAGAAGACCCTGATGCTGGGAAAGGCTGAAGGTAAAAGAAGAAGGAGACAGCAAAGGATGTTCATAAGATGTATTAAATGTCATTGTCATTTTTATCAGTATTTGTTTGATGTATTTCCTTGTAACTGTGATCCCTATTTGGTTCACTTATTTCCTCCAGGGAAACTGATCTCTGTAATCTGGAGATCCACTGTAATTTGGGTGCAACTCCAAGCCTTACCTTGAGGTTGGTAAACCTATGTAGGAATAAAGTATAATGCTGGAGCCAGGAAAGTCGTGGCACAGAGCATTTTAAAAATGATTATCTCCTGGCAGTGACACCAGCAATGAAATAGCACTTCTTACCTGCCACTGTATCAGCGCACTATTGTCAAGTAGAGGTAGTATGGACAGTGAATGGTTTGAGGCAACCTGAGCTGTCTCTGTCTAGATTGACTGAGATACCTAATGTTAACTGTGATGACACTGCAACACACTTAGCAGAACATCACTCGCACTCAGTTTGATTTGCAGGCTGCCATTTCAAATACACAGTCAGAGCTAGAAGCATTGGTTTCATCTTGTTTTGTCCACTCTACCCCATCATATTTATCAACTGGCAGTAACACCTGCCTAGCATCCAGAGTGGGGTGGCAGTAAAACATTCTGCACAAAGCTGCTCTTGTTGACTTTGAAGGAGGGAGTATAGCTCAATGGTAAGGCATGTGCAGATGATCCCTTGTATTTCCAGTCGTGAAACAAATGTTGGATAGTAAGACCACCCCCAGTCAGAGTAGGCAATAGTCTGCAGCAGCCTGACTCAGCATAAAGAACACACACACACACACACACACACACGAAGGAGGAGGAGATTGGATTTATACCCCACCCCTACTCGAAGGAGTCTCAGAGCAGTTTACGATCACCTTTCCCTTCCCCTCCCCACAACAGACACCCTGTGAGGTAGGTGGGGCTGAGTGAGTTCCCTCAAGAACTGCCCTTGATAGAACAGTTCTGAAAGAACTTTTAACTGACCCAAGGTCACGCCAGCAGTTGCATGTAGAGAAGTGGGGAATCAAACCTGGTTCTCCCAAATTAGAGTCCGCTCCTAACCATTATATAGCTGGAAGGGACCTCCAGGGTCATCTAGTCCAACCCCCTGCACAATGCAGGAAATGCACGAATATCTCCCCCTACTCCCAGTGACCCCTGCTCTATGCTCAGACTCTATGATACATCTATGTATATGTGTGTGTGTATGTGTATATATTTCATTCATTCGTTCATTTCAAAACACCTGTGCTTCCAGACCAACTGCCCTGTGTAGATGAGGTGTTTACTTGCAGATTCCTTTACCAGAGCCTCAGATACTGGTCTAGCTTCTTCAATGGGATCCAAATAAACTTATACAAAACCATATCCAAGAGAAAAACTAGAAGTTGACCTGTCAAGAATGAAGCTAGCAAAAACATTTCCCTGTTCAAAACTCTAAAGTTATTGAAGGTTCCAGCAGACATGCTGACGGCACTAGTATTTTGTAAAATCTATCAAACTACACGTTACCTGTCGCAAAACTATCTAATCCATCTTCCTGACAACCACCCTTTCTGAATATAACCCTCAGCACAGGAGAAAATCACAGAGCCAGTGTGTTCTGCTAAACACAAAGAACCAGAATCCAATTTTATCGTGCCAGGTATTTCTTTCTTAATCACCAGGGACAAAAGATCCGTTGAAACACTCTGGCAGCATGACACTGAAAGCCTCTAATTTTCTGTTCAAGGTACTACATATGCATCAATGTCTGGGTGTGAACTAAGGACCTGCAGAATAGACTTCACGCTAATATTAGGCTTGGTGGGCCAGGTCGCTCTTACATTTTCGAGAATAAAAACAGAGGGCAATTTAGCACAGCAGTTCTGTCTTGATGTGTACATAAAGCTTTTATTTTATTGTGACAATATGTACTTTGAAGAATAGCAAAAGAAGTAGTTATGCTTAATGTGAGTCTCCTGACCTTAAACAGCAATGGCTGTGCCAAAATAGAAAACCATATAATGTGTCAAAACATCTTTATTTTCCCCCCTGACGCCCCCATCTGTAAACTAAGAGCAAGCCTATACATTATGCTGGCAATGTGGAGACCATCTGAAATAACTCCTATGCAATGGCCTTCTCAAGTAGTGGGCATATATTTCAATCCACCTAGTGGTGCCTGTATTTGTGGCCCAAGTAGCTGAAAGTCTGTATGCACAAACTGGTGCTGTGTAAGAAGGACTAATGTTCCCTCTAAGCTGTAGAGTACTGTGAGCAGAAATTCTAATTCATGAGTCAAAGAGCTACTAGCATTAAAGTGGTGAGCAATATTCCCTCTACATTTGACTATCGCAATAAGCATAGATCCCCAAATAGTCCTATTTCCTAGCTACCCTGCTCCCTTCTAACTCCAGCCTGTCAAACTAAAACTCAAAAATGGATAGCATCTTAACCAAACCCCTCAGCCTGTGCCAACCAAAAAGTAAGGGGGGGGGGGTCAGGGCTGGCCCAATTGCACAAGAAGCCCAGAGGTGAGGGCTAATACTTTTAAGGGCCAGGTGAAGCAGATTTTTGTGTCTCTGTGTAACATCCTGCCAATGACTACCAGTATCTCCTTTTCAGCAACACAATGCCTGTTCACAACAAAAAGGAATTTCCTGTAATCCTCAAGAGTGAACCACAAGCCACATTATGTGTCTGTGCAAAGTCACATGGAAATCTGACTTTCCACAATGCCCCCTGTGTGTTTTTGTGTGTACGTGTACATGACACACAGTACAATAAAAGTTAATTTCTGCAACGCAGTAACCACCAGGTGGGGTGGGGGATCACCCTCTTTCTGTAATGTACCACTTCCAACCAGAGCAAAACTTTATTTCCCATCATCCGCTCCTGCCCCAGATTAAAGCAAGAATGTACTTCCTGCAATGCAGTGGCCAAATCCTTCCAGCCACTCTTTGGAGAGTTAAATGGGAATCGTTGCAGCTGCCCCCTTCCCAGCATGGCAGCAGGAAAGGGGGAAACTTGGCTGTTTTGCAGACGAGATGCTTCACCTCCCTGCATGCTAAGGCAATCCGCAACCTGCTGCAATTCTGCATTTTAAAAAAGAAACCCATGCAAGGGTGGGAAGTTGTTTGTGATGAACCTGGTCAGGACAGTGGGCCAAAGTGGCTTGTTTTTGCCTGGGCAGCTTTGCAAAGCCCAACCTGACTTTTTTAATTCTTTGCATCGGAGGAAAGGGAAGAGCAGGGGCAGTGCATCTGTGGGTGGATAGGGGGGGGGTCATTGCCGAGGCTTCTGCCCTAAGAGTGGGAAAAGCTCCCAGCAATGAGTGAGAAAGGGGTCCAGCCGCCCCCAGGCAAGCCAAGGGAAGCTGGGAAGGAGGAAGGGCAGCCAGCTCCAGAGGAAGCCCGCCTCATACAACTGTGGCCAGACCACCAGTGCCATGTCCCAATCCAGCAGCCACACTGTGAGGGGGGGGGGGTTGTCACCTGCCTTGTGCTGACCCCAAAATTAGAGCACTAAGGGATGAGAAAGCATGCAGCAGCACACACTAGCACAGTTTAGAGGGAGCATTCGACTCCTGACCCTATCCAGTTCATGAACACAGACCTAGTCAGAACATGGATGTTGGCACCAGAAGGGCCTCTTAGAGGTTGAGAGATGGCCTAGGCCACTTACATAATTTGAGGTATATTAAAAAAAACCAGAAATGCCAAAACAAGAGTTACAAAGACTGCCACCGCCAGAGGTGGATATTAATTCATAGTGTATACTACAGGTGGTGTGCCCCAGTAATAGGACACAAGCTCACAATTATATGATGAATGTTCTCTTTTTCCAGTGGTGTCACTGTATCTCTGTGACTATATGTATAACCTCATTTGGAGATAACATCAAAAGTCTAATAAATTTGAGGCCCTCCGTGATTGAGAGGGCCGGGCCAAATGACCCTCTTGTCCCCCCTGCTCCTTCATGAGGCTCTGAACACCAGTCATTTGTTAGAAAGTGAGAAAGGCAGCAGAGAGAAAAGAGTCAATTGGAGAGGGCATTTAGGTAAGATTTCCGGCTAGACACAGTTTCAGATCATCCTTCACACTGAAGGCATAACATGTAGTACATGACTAAGTTGCCAGCTAGGGCCCCGGGGAGGAGAGTAATGGATGGATGCATACATGGAAGGCATGCACTGCCTTCCGGTTGAAGTAATAGCTGGCATACTGCAATGCAGACGTGTGCTCAAGTGCCAGCTGGAAAGGAAGGGACGAAGGTGCCACAGCTGTACTTGTGGGAGGGAGTGGATTATGCCCCAAAATGGAAATTTTTACCACTGTGACTTTGCTTCTACTTTTGTGATGCTATGTTTGCAATGATCAATGCACAGATTCTATGGTTTGGTGGTATACTTTTGACAACATTAAATGACCAAGGACAGATTTTGTAATTAGTATTCCAGTTAACTGGTTAACACGTTATTGGATAAAAATCATGGAAGTTGGAAACTTCACAAAAAATTATGATTGTTGTTCAGACTAATCTTGTTTGAAATGCCTGTTTTTATCAAGACAAGCCTGATTTGTAGAGTTGCTAACTCTGAGTTGTGAAATTTCTGGAGATTTCGGAGTGGAACCTTGGGGGGGGGGACGACAGGGTTTGGGGAGGGGAGGGCAATCATGAGCATGTAATGCCACCTGTCGTAGAGTCCAAAGCAGTCATTTTTTAAAAAGGGGAACTGATGTCTGGAGAGGAGTTGTAATTCTGGAAGATCTCCAGGCCCCACCAGATGGATGGAAAGCTGACTGATTTGATCACTTCAAATATTTACTTGCAAGCAGTATTGCAAGCAGTTTTGTATCTGCACAGTTGCAGCATTCAGCATGGTGGCTGGGTAACTGTAGGTCACACATACTTGATTACTATGCACTGGATCATTATGTGATGTCGCTTTTAAAAACAGCTAAGCTGTGTGTGCAGCTTTTGTGCATGTGGAGTTGGCATCATTCCTCCTTATCCATTTTCCTTGCTCCTCTCCTTTCTTTCCCCCTATACAGCACTTCTATGGGTAAGAAACTTAGTCAATTTCACCTCAACTTCCTAGGCTTGGAGCTGCACTACTCCAAAACTGACACACTAATAGTCCTCATTCCTCCTATTGAAGATGAAATTAAACAAAGAAAGCCTTGGTTAATTTAATCTTCAAAATACTGGATGAGCTCTGTTAGTTAATTAGTTTGGAAGAATTCAGTTCTGAGCGAAAGATTTCTTGGCCACAGAAACTAAACAAAAGAAGAAAGGTTGCTGGCCACAGAGAAATCATGAACCTGTTCTGAGATATTTTTTTCCCCCTTTGGGAAGAAAATGGTTTTGGGAATAGTCTTGACAAAGCATCATGGAGCATGCATGTTCCAATTATGCCCGAACTTCAGTTTCCCTACCTTTTCTATTAATTAATACTGGGTCAGGCAGCCATAAGGGATAGCAGGCAACATTTCACATCTATAAATGACTCACTGTGATAAGCACGTTTTATGGACTTAAAGAATGCGGTCAACAGCACACAGGAAAGGAAGGTGAGAGCAGTGGACTGGGGACGGGAGCTATAAGAAAGTGATAGGGAATCAGTACAAGAACACACATGTGCAAAAGGGATTTCTTCACACAACTGAGAACACATGTCAAATGTTTGACTATGTCCATTGCAACTTGTGGAGTCTGTGGACTGTTTTTGAATCAAATCAACTGAGTGATCAAACATCTCTGGTGAAACTTCAGACAGAGAAAGTATTATTTGAATAACATTTCATGGTCTGAGTCTATTGCAGTCTATGCTCAAAAATTGAACAAACTGAAAGAAAACTTGGAAACCTGAATTATGAAGGCTTGATCTCCATTGTGTTCCAGGCTTTTAATGTCATTTATTTCATTTGGAACAATCTGTACAACAGCACGTGTATAAATATTCTATGTAACTGCCCAATAATTGATGCAAAAGTGTAGTGCTATTTGTAAACACTGAAAGGCCTCCTGACAATTTCTGGTTTCACTTCAGTGTCATGGCTAGATTCCAATGTAGGGGGATTCCATTCTGTCTATTAACTTCCGCAGACCACTGCAAATCAATAGAATGTCCATTATTCCCTGCTTGGAACAAAGGCTTTCTGCACCACTGGTTTGCTGCTAATTGAATGCTCATTTAATACACATATATTTGCTCACATAATATGGCATCCAAGGCAATTTATTCCTTCCAAAACTGCTTGTGTGCACTGGGTAGCACATTTTGGATTTTCTTCTAGATAATGCAACCTAAGCTCTTGCAACACAGATCCTTCAAACGAAGCTGTCGTGTATTCTGAGGGGTCACAGTTCTCATAGGTGGTCACAACATGGACAAAAGCTTAAAGAAGACACTATCCATTGGAAGCTCTATGTAGTATTTAACAAACATTGGTTTCAAATATGCTTGCCAAGTCCCCCCGGGGGGCGGGGAAACCCCCGCCCCAGAGGCCCATTACCCGCCGGCGGCTGATCGGGCCCCTGGGGGAACCCCACCCCCAAAGCACATAACGTGCCTGGCGTCAGCACATCACCCGGAAGTGACGCAGCCGCTGTCATCCAAGGGAAAAACCCCGCTCCCGGACGGCGGTTGGAGTCCCCCGCTGTGCATACAGGGGGGAATTGGCAACCCTAGTTTCAAAAGCATTATATTTTATACTTTTAATGTACAGGCTAAAACTAATGTATATGTTTCTTGTTTTCCTTCACTACTTCTTACAATGTGTGTAAGTGTTGCCAGAAGCATATACATTGATTAGTTCATCCTCTGAAGAGGGGTTTATTCCCTTTAATGCAGAGTGGGCTTTGAAAGAAGGCATACAGTTTAAAGATGCTCTGGGGAAAAAAGATGTACTGTTGTATGCAAGGCATTTTAAGATTTAAAATGAGCATTGCTACTACATTTCAGTTAAAGTGAGATTTTGAAATAAATCAGGGGGTTCTAGGAAAACTGCAGGGAATTTCAAGGGAAACAAAAAAAAAACAATTCAATTAGATCCGATCTGATTTATTACAGCAGGAGTCAGTCAAACAGTACAATTCTGATATAAGAAGGATTAAAATAGTAATAACAGAAATAGTATAAAAACATTAACAAGAGAAAATAAAATTAGTAAAATAATGTTAATAAGAGAATCATACATTTTTTTCAGTTAAAATAAGTTTATGTTTCCTAATAGCTAAGCAACAAAATTTTGCTACAGCGTAAGTCACTGAGTTCTGAACATCATCTAAGAGGAATTTACAAAGGACTTTTGGCCTAAAGTCAAGATAAGACTGCAGAGAGCTAAATCTAGACAGAAGATGGTCTCGTTCCTCCTGATAGAATCTGCAGAACAGGAGGACATGAGTAATTGATTCCACCATATTAGCCATGCATGGGCATATATGTTCATGCACTGGAACTCGAGTGATGTTACCTTGCAGTACAGAGGAAGGGAGTGCCTCAAAACAGGCTCTGGAAAAGGCCCATCTATAGGATTCATAGGTAATCTCTCCTTAGATATAATTGAGTAAGGGAGCGGAGAAAAAATGCACACCATCAGCCATTGGCTCACCAGCTGCCGTTCAAGGCTGCTGGCGTGCCATTGGCTGGGAGGCGGGAGGCGAATGCTGCGAGTGAACGTCGCTGCCAGGGGCCGGGGAAGGGAGGCTGAGAGGCCAAGTGACAGGGCTGGGCGGGAGCCGGCGCCAGGAGGATGCGGCAGCCCCGGAGAAGTGGAATGTCAGCGAGGGGGACGGCAGAGCCCAAGGATGGCGGGTGAGGAGCTCATTCGCTCCACCACCTTCTTTGGCAGGGGGGTCCTACGCCGGGGCCGCCTGGCCTCAGGGACAGGGGAGGTGGCCGCTGCGCCTGGGGACTGGTAGGCGGCAGCCCCCCTCCCGCCGCGCCGACCACCGCCTCCATGCACCGTGCGACGATTATCCAGCGCAGACTGAGGCACTCGCCCCGACCGCGAATGTCTTCGCTCTCCTACCTTTCCGCCAGTGGGGTGAGATTGTGGCCCCGCCAAGCACGAGGCCTTTTTCTGGAGCCCGCACTGGCCTTCCATCGCACAGGGCGGTCTTTGCCAGCCAGGCTGCAAGCCCTGCATTGGCGGGGACTCCGCTGGCCCTGGCCATGCTCAGGGGTGGGGGAGACTGCCGCACACCGCGCCCCGGCCCTGCTTCGCTGGGCGGGCCCGGGCCCAGCCCCCTTCCCCCAAGCCAACAGCTCTCCCTAGGGCCCATTGCCTCCTCCTGCAACGGGCATTTCCCCTAGTGTTATATAAATAAGGAGCAGCAGTCAAATTAGGCCAAGATCTTATATTTCTAAAGTTATTGGGTAGCAAAGCTTCTTCGTTTTGTAATTCAATATCACAAAGCCTCTGATGAGCATACCTGGCAGATTTGAATGTTTAAATACCTTAGGGGGAGGGAGGTGACAACCCATCACTTCTATTTTGCCTCATGTTTAGAAGGTGAAATTTAGAAGGTGAAATTCATCAGTTCTAGAAGAGCGATAACTCTAGGGTTTGTCCTTCTGCTCAGTAAGACACAGGAAGGGGGAAACTAACTTGACCCAATACCCGGAATCAAGAACTACAGGGGTAACTACTTGCTACTTGCTGAAGACACTCCAGCTCTGATTAGATGGTCTCATAGGTATTTTCTGGACCAGAATTGGAAGCTGTTCTAATTCTAGAGCTGTGCATTTGGCACCAGACACATGACTCTCATCTTAAGAGGCCTCATAAACATCCTTGTCTTGTGTCTATTAACCTTGCTGCTGAACTTTCCTTTTTTGGTCCAGTACCAACTTCTTGTTTGTGTTTTCATTGTAACATGTAACACTGTAACATGTGTCTATCTGTACCTCAAATTGTTTCCCCTCTGAAGAAAGCCCCCAAGGGCCAGAAACGTGTCAGGTCACTTGTACTGGCCTGTGTATTCGGTTCACTTGTACTGTGTAATGAGACTTCCATTTGGCCATTATATGTTCCTAATAAATACACGTATTTTTGTATATAACAATTATACACTAGGTTTTTAATATTGGCCCTTTATCAGGCTTCTTTTTATTCTTCTGTTCTTCTTCCTGCCGCTGCTGTCCTTTCTCCTCTGTCCTCCTGCTCTCTCTCTGCTCTGTTTTCAAGTACAAAGGGGTCTAGTCTGCCCTGCAACAGGACTGTGGGCTTCCTAACAGAAGTATCTAAACAGCAACAATTAAATAAATTACAGCTATTAAAATGAAATATAATGTTTCACTGTAAAGCTTTGCATACACTAAAGGCACTATATGAATATAGTACCAAAGCTACAATGCCTAAGAAGACTGACCTTGTTTATTGCATGTGAGAATGAATTATGCTCATAAGCAATTAGTATAATAGCAAAAGAACTGTTGCTAATATAAACTTTTTTCACTTTCCCATGAGACTTTTTTTATATAGCCAAGTCTTCACCTTCTACTCCCACATGATGTGCATAAGTCTCAATAAGTTTTGATTAGCTAATCATTTAAGCAATTTATAGCCTAACTCTCAGGCCTGCCAAAACAACCTAGAAAAATACTCTGCTCAAGTTGTATCTCATAAGAACAGGATTTCAGAGCAGAATTGGCAGTGCCGTGAAAGGGCAGATTCTACAGTAAACAAAAAGAATCTTTCTGCTAAGGAACTTTTAAACCAAAGTACTCATAATATGTAGAATACTGAAGAATTTGTGAATTTAATAACGCCTTTAGTTTGGTCCTAGACCAAAACACTTAAAGTTGACTGAAATATGACAGAAGTAGATTCTTGGTTCAAAGAAATGAAAGGCCCAACTAATAAAACAACTAATAAAAGCAGTAAGTGAATGGACTTTCACTTATACTTGAAAGGCAGTCTATTTTAAAGAGGAACAAATTTAGAGTCCAGTGGCAACTTTAAGACCAACAAAGTTTTATTCAAGGTATGAGCTTTCATGTGCAGGCACACTTCTTCAGATACACTGAAATGGAAGTTAACACTTCACATATATATAGGCAGATGCCTCTCCATAGGTGAACAGCAAAGTAGCATATATGAACTGTTAACTTTCATTTCAATGTATCTGAGGAAGTGTGCATGCACATGAAAGCTCATACCTTGAATAAAACTTTGTTGGTCTTAAAGGTGCCACTAGATTCAAAATTTGTTCTACTGCTTCTGACCAACACGGATGTCCACCTAGATCTGTTTTAAAGAGGGTCCACCTGAATTGTGTCTTCTTCATATATCTGTGCTACTACTAGGGTTGTCAACTTCCAGGCGGTGGCTGGAGATCTCCCACTATTACAACTGATCTTAGGGTTGCCAAATGTTACCTACCTTGCCGGCGGGGGACTCCTGCGCACATGCATGTCACAGGGAAGTGACGTCATGACGCTGAGCATTCTGGGGGCAGGGCCACGACCATACAAGGGAAAACCATAGGGCTACCCTACATCAATTTTAGGTCTTCCCTAGAAGTGACATTGACACTACCTACAGTGGGTTTTTTTCAAAAAAAAAATTCTGCTGACACCAGTGGCAGACAAACAAGACCACTAGCAGGAGGTCTCCTGCCATAGTGGGAGGCCTGGCAGCGCTAATCTAGAATAATGAGATATTGGTGTTGAGCTTTGCATAAACTGCCTGTAGTGATAGCTGAAACAAAGAGGGGAGTACATTTACATGATAGACACCACTGTCAATCCTCTATGAAATATTGTGTCCAATTGTTAGGCTCTACCTCTTATTCTTGCATGCCCCCTTTCTACCACCTTGCTCCCGGTACTGTTTCGCCCAGGACAATAGCAACTACCCTTGAAACTCTGCAATAGTTAGCATTCTTCCGCACCAGTGACCTAATCCCAGAATAATTTCAGGGCAGCCCCCAAAATATAGTGATGCAATTAATCCAAGGCAGTATTTACTGTCTCTCACACTAAACTGGGCCTATTAAGCACAGAAAAAAGTAGTGTGTATCCTCAACTGGGACATTACTCCTTTACCTCTTTGGTGAGGTTCCTATATTTTACACTTACTTGCCGACAAGCTCTTTCTTCCTCAGCGTTTTCTCACTTCATCTCTGACCTATGTGAGCCTTCCAAACCAATTTGTAGTAGTTACATCCAGATGACTGGCAGGCCATCTTCTTCCTTGTCAGGCTTTTGAACAAGGAGTAATTCGGCTTAGAAATGGCTCAGGGAGTAGAAGCATTTCTTCCAGCACCATCCAGTCTTAGTGTTTTACAAATGGAGGGCTTTGTCTTAAAAGAAAAGTAACATCCTCTGCCCAGATCTGTCAAAACTTTCCACCATTCCATTCCACTGTAAACCCTTTTTTCCCTTCAAAAAAAGGCAGAGAGTTACAGAGATTGATGCTGATACAATTTGAGGTCCCCCTCATATTAGTTGGTACTGACACCTGGAGCAGCCCAGAGCAGAATCAAACAGAACCAGTGCAATGAGTATCTGCTGATCCACCATGCAAAAGGCTTTAGACAGTTGCTAAAATGGAACGGACACAAAATCAAACCAAGCTTCACTCACCAGCCTCTAAAGAACCCTTTGAGTCGTATTTAATTTCATGAACATCCAGACCACAAATTCAGCACTGAGCTGGGCCATGGATGGAGCTCTAATGTGTACTGTTAGTTATAATTCACATTGCACACCTTGCATTATACCTGTTAGCAGGATACCAACAGCAGTGTAAATGGTTATACTACACACCAAGTTCTGGTGGGGGTAGAACTATCATATAAAAATAACTTCAGTTGGGAAAGCCATGCTCAAGGGCACTCCTTCTTCTTCTTCTTCTTTTAAATTGCTTATTTGGCTTAGCTTGATTGAAATGGAAATAAAACCTAAATGACTTTCCCAAGGCCAGAAAGAATTCAGCAGAGCCAGTTTGGTGTAGTGGTTAGGAGCACGGACTCTAATCTAAGAGAACCGGGGTTGATTCCCCACTCTTCCACATGCAGCTGCTGGTGTGACCTTGGGTCAGTCATAAGTTTTTTCAGAGCTGTCCTCTCAAGAGCAGTTCTCAGGAGAGCTCTCTCAGCCCCACCTAACTCACAGGGTGTCTGTTGTGGGGAGGGGAAGGGAAAGGGATTGTAAACCACTCTGAGACTCCTTTGGGTAGTGAAGGATAGGGTATAAATCCAATCTCTTCTCTTATTCTTCTTCTCTTCTTAATGTGCATTACACAGAACACTACTTCAGTTGCAGTGCATACTGTCCCAGCAATTAACCCCACAATTTGCATAATGTAAATGTGCCATGTTAGCTTAAGACAAATAGCCATGTAGCTGCATGATTTCCAAACCAACAGACGAAATGTGAACAAGTTGTACAGAGTCAGACCATTGGAAAATCCTCCCCAGTACTGCCTACTCTGACAGACTCATAGAACCTCCCAAGTCAGAGGTCTTCCCCAGCCCTTCTTTCAGATATTATTTCAACTGAAGATGTCCAAGACCATCTGCATGCAAAGTATGTGCTCTACTATTCATCTACAGTACTTCCTCAGTAAGTACAAAAGAGTTAGAAGAACCTGAATATTTAATTCCCCCAAAACTCTTGCCTGCACTGTATGTAGTTGTTTATGGTTTTCAGAGAAAAAAAAGTGTGTTATTTTATTTCATTTCATTATTTCATTATAACACTCCAGATCTGAA
>NW_015168694.1:126563-157989 GCF_001447785.1 Gekko japonicus
ACCTGCGGTGCAGTCTGCTTCCCTGCCTCCCTGAATACCAACCAACAAGGCTGCCACCAGGATCTTTCTGCTAGGAATGCTCAGACTCCTGTGGGTTCCACTTGCATTGCAGTCACAAATTGTGAAAATCCCCCTGATGGCTTGACAATTGGATTGAGTGATCATCGAGCCATTTGTCGATATTCACTGGGAGGCTGCATGTCTAGCGGAACAACACATATGCACGGCACAGGAAAAGATTGTGGGAACTGTATTTTTCCCATGGCTGCTTTAACAGTGAGGATTTTCTTCCCCTTTGGGGGCTCTGTTTCTGCAGTGGAAAGATTCCTCCCAAGTGCTGTGTTTTTCTTCCTAATTTTGGGCTCTGTTTTAGTATATGAATACCCCCTTGGTGCACTGATTTACAGTACAAATGTCTTCCCTTTTTTGAGGCTCTGTTTCTAAAGATGAAATATCTCCCCACCAAGTTTATAAATTTCAACCCCCCAAAAAATTTTTGGTCCCATTTTCGTTGTTTACAAACATTTTCACCTCTAGTCAAGACACTATATTCCACCCAGGGGTCGTTTCGTAGAAAAAGAGCTAGGGGAACTCATTAGCATAACTCATTAGCATATGCCACACCCCCTGACATCACCGGAAGTGTGTGATAAGGCCACACCCCCTGACATCACTGGAAGTGTGTCATAAGGCCACACACCCCGCCCCCAACGGTCCCGGCCGCCACAACTTACCCTCCCTCTTCTCCTGCCTCCTCCTGGCTGAATGAGGGCCGGAAGCGGGGCGGCCGGAAGCAGGGGGCGGGGCTTCGTCATGTGCCCCCCCCCCCGTACCTCACCCGGGGGAACTGCAATCCCCCGCGATCCCCCCCGAAATGACCTCTGATCCCACCCAATATATATTTTTTTCAGGGAAAAGGCCCCCTTTTCCAATGTACTACATGGAATACATGGTATTGTGTCAGGAAGAAAACAAAAGCACGTGCCTCTCAATGGTATACACTTAGAGTTCCCAGCCCCCAGGCGGGAGTGGGGAATCCCCCAATTTTGTGGGCCCCTGCCCGCTGCTGGCCAGCAGGGGGAAGCCCTGCCTCCAACTGCCATGACCTGGCACAATGTCCCCAGTGTGATGACATCACATGGAAGAATTTTACCAAAATACCAGACTGTGGCCATGCAACGTCCCCAGAGTGTTGATGTCACTTCCATAAGATGTCACTGCCCCACCCCCACTCCTGGAAAGCTCCCGCCTCCCTCCACCGGCGAGCGTGCAGGACCTGGCAACCCTATATGTGCTCCTCCAAGTCTCCACTCCATTTTTGTTGTTCAGTCGCACAGTCGAGTCCAACTCTTCACGACCCCATGGACCAGATCACGTCATGCCTTCCTGTCTTCCGCCGTCCTCCACTCCATACACTCTCTTTATTCCAGATCTTGAATGACCAGGTTCACCAGGATACTGGGTCCCTTTCTTAACTGTCCACAGAGATTAACCAAATGGATTAGATAGCAGCAAAACAGCTGCTGTGCAGCCACCAACCAGTTTGTAAAGAGTTTGTGATGTCTGCCATGCCAACAAGCTAATCCTGGGATCATCTCATCCTTGTCACTCTCCATTGAGTATAGTAAATTTGACTGGCAAACTCATTTACGGCAGCCCTAATCCTCACTAATTTAACCCCCCCTCCCTTTTGTGAACAAAGTCCGGCTGGCATGAGTGTTACCTCTGAAAGCATTAATCTTAGGTAAAGAACTACTGAGGACACAATATTTCTAAAATAAACTGAATACAGACACTTTATTTTAAGGATCATATAGAGTCCAGAATACTCAGTCTTTCAACCTCCAGCTGAATACTGGAAAAATATAAATCAGCAAAAGAAAAAATTACAAAATTCAAACAATAAACATAACCCTTCCATATTTTATCAGGAATATCTTCATTTCCTAATTACTTTAACTACCTACCCAGCCTAGCCCTTCTGTTTTGCTGTCAAGTTGCAGCTGACTTATGGTGACCCCGTGGTGTTCAGGGCAAGAGACCTTCAGAGGTGGTTTGTTATTGCCTTCCTTTGTGTCACAGCCCTGAACGTCCTTGGTGGTCTCCCATCCAAATACTAGCCAGGGCCAACCCTGCTTAGCTTCCAATATCTGATGAGATCAAGCTAGCCTGGGCTATCCAGGTCAGCCCTTCTTAGGACGATCTTTTCCTGAAACACCTACTCTGTTCTCCACTTTTTCTCCTCAACCTCTCCAACATATATCCCCTATCAATCACATCCTTTTATCTAATCAGAGTGCTTCACTTTCAGCTCTCTCTCTGTTACTCAAAGTCACACTCTACCCCTTTCTAGCCAACCTCCTTAGCTTTCAAACAGCCTGTCGAGAACCATGTACACAATTCAGAACATGTATCGTATTATTTACAGATCTCACATGCATTATGTCAGACTGAGTAGCCTGATTCTATGTCTCCTGGCTTAACAGCAATGTAACAATAGTGGCTTATGTCATAGCTAAAACACCCTCTGGTAGGTGAACCTGAGATGTTCTCTCTGCTGTCAGCATAATTATGAATCCTGAGGACTTATTTTCAGGGAGGTCATTTGCAAAGCTGTAACATCATTGCTTTGATCCTAGTCATTTTAAGGCAGTTGACAAAGGATGGAAAAGTCAAGTCAGAGCACATTCTTCAGATGCACTCAGAGGCTCAGGTTCATGATGTAATTACACTAACTGTGGCTAACCAAACAACACAATCACTGGACCTAACCACATCAACTACACCATCATAGGCTCATTCACTTGCTCATCTTCAAACACTGTATATGCCATTAAATGCCAACAATGCCCTTTGGTTCTCTACATAGGACAAACAGGACAAACCCTATGCCAGAGGATAAATGGACACAAATCTGACATCAGGAATCTCAAGACGGAGAAACCTGTAGGAGAATACTTCAGCCTTCTGACATTCAATGGGTGGCCTCAAGGCAGCTGTTTTATTACAAATGAACTTCAGGAACAGAATGGAAAGGGAAATTGCTGAGTCACAAGTTATTACAACCTCCCCAGACTTACAACAGAAACCTCCCCAGGACTTAACAGGGATATGGTTTCTTATCTCATTATATATGCTAACTCATTCAGTCCTCACATATGTATTCTCATACAGAGGGACTATACATCCTCTGTATTTTAGTGTATTTCTTTTTCAGAATAGTATATTAGAACACTGAATGTAATACAAGGAATATTGGAATATACCCATCTCAAAAAAAAAAATGTTGTTAAGTTACCTCCATGCCTGAGAGGAGTGAATGGAGAGTCTCAGTCTTATTTTGACATATTTATTGCTTTACAACTGTTGATCTTATAACCTTAGCTTGTTATTTAGTTTTGTCTTGCATAGCTTAAAACATCTTCATCATGTTACATGCTAATTTGCTGTTCAGCCCCTGTCTATAAGTTTGAACCTTACCTTCCTTCCAATATATTTGAAAAAGTGTGCGTGCACACAAAAGCTCTTAAAGATGCCACTGGACTTTAAATTTGTTCTATGGATATTATGATCATCCAAATTTGAGCCACTCTGCTAACTATGGCTGCTTAGGGTCTGCCAACCAGCATCTGAAACCATGGGTTTATCTTTGTTAAGTCTTAAGACTTAGTCATAACTAAAGTTCAGATCAGCCATGCTTTTGTGTTAACACTGAAACAAGCTTGAGTCTACCTTCAACTTGAACAGTCAGACACAGCAATGAATAAGTTATTTATTGATTTCTTTTATAGTCTGCCTTCCTCACTGAGACTCAAGGCAGATCAAACAATCAGAAACAATGCAACAGAAATACATTTAAACAATGCAATTTATTAAAAAAAATGGATTACAAAATTAGACAGTGTCCTGAGGGCGAACCTCCCCAGGGCTGGCCTCCGCCGCTTGGGACTTGGGAACCGCCGAGCACCCCAGCCCCAACCTCAGCAGCACTTACCAAAGCCTGGAGCCAACCAGCCGCACCGACGCCGTCGTCCCCAGGACCCGACAAGACATCTCCGAGGCGCCGGGCCACGCTGCCAGGGGCGGAGGCCCGGCTGCAGAGGGAGATGTCCCGGAAAGGGGGGAGGGGACTGCGCCGGGCCACTGGCCCAGTGCAAGGGCACGCCCTCGGCCCCGAGCTGCCTGGAGGGAGAGAGATGCTGGGCAAACACAGCTGCTGGGGCTGGAGAGAGGGAACTGGAAGGAGACCGCACCCCCAGCTCAGTGTCCTAGCCTAAGAAGGGAGTGCGGGGCCGGAGTGGTGGGTGGAGGGTGGAACCTCGGGCGGAGCAGGTGTCATGGAGCAGGAATAAAAAGGGGAACAGGAACAGAGGCCAAGGAGGATGAGATGGCACTGGCGGCACTAAGGGCGGGAGAGAGAGGAGCAGCCTGAATACGCCAAGGGAGAGTGGAGGGTGGTGATGTAACCTACTCCCCTCCCAACTTTCTGAGGCCTCTGGGGTCCCCCTCTTCCACTCCCCGGGTGGCAGGTCGCGGTGGCTTATAGGGCGGAGCAGCAGGGGACCAGCGACGAGAGGTCGTCCAGCTCATGTGACCGACAGTATAGCAAATACAGAATATGAATATACTGAAGTATAATTACAAAACTGAAGAACAATGCAACAGAATAATACTATATGAAGAACAGCACCATGAAGACCACCTAGAAATCCCAGATGACAATCCTGTTGGCAGAAGCTCTTTAGTCATACCCCTCTGATTTGCTCCATGCCCTGTGCCTACCCCTCTTTCTGACTGGTGCTTCTTCTCCCTTCATTTGAGAGAAGATCATGTGCATGGCTATGGGGGCACTGTTAGGAGATGGCAGGACCAGCAAAATCATATGACCAAAATGGTAATATTGGCAGGCTTCAGTCAATCATTAGTATATTTGATGGTTCAGATTGAAGGCAGGTTCAACACACATCTGAAGAATGTACTCTAAGCTCCTTCAGTTTTGAGCCTAAAATTCTCAGAAAGTTATATAAATAATAGCTACTAGTGTCTTGATTATAGGTCCTGGCACTGGTAGCATGCCAAAAACTCTTGCATCAGACCATATGATTTGGTTCTAAAATAGCAGGGCTATAAAAAAGAAGGGAATAATATTGAGGATTGTGTCAAGGACTCTCTTTATGCATTCAGTAACAACTCTAGTCGACCTCTGAAATATCTATGTTTGGTTTTTATAGGATCTTGAATAAGGCACATTAGTTCCATGACCGCTACTGCACAAAGGCATCAAAGTGACAAACTGGTCTAAGCTCTATTAAAGTAAATAGGATCCCTGTGGGTGCAAATGATTTCAGAAGCAGACAGCAAAGATGCATTCACACATTGTGCCGCTCATTTGAACGCTGCAGGTTTCCCTTTGCAACCTGCAGGAGGTAGTCAAGGATCATTGCTTTTCAGTTCAATAGACTAGTATCCAACAACAGGAATCAAACTGAACACCGTTAACCTGCATTAGCTACCGCTTAAGATAGTTAAATTTAGAACCAAATGCCCTATTTCAACTGTCTTGATCCTGGCACTCGTGGAAATAGAGGTTTGAATCCTAAGCAGAAGCATGTACTACAACGAGGCAAATCAGCCCCTTTCCACCAAACTTCTTTGGGTTGATGGACCTGAAGGAACAGTATGGGGGACAATTCATGAATCAGCAGCAAGAGGGGGGAAATCAGAAACAAATTGTCCTTCCCCTTTTCTGAAGACAGAAAAGTCATTCTGTAAGAGGATCTGCTGTGGCACTAATACAGTTGCTTAGTTTGTGTTGCTTGATCTATTCGTATCACTGGCAGGGACCAGCACTGGCTGTCTTCTTGCAGTATACACAGGATGCCCTCAGATAATACCCTTTTTGGGGACATCTCTATGCTCCTGAGTGAGCACTACAAAACCAAACTAAGACAATAGGAAGATGCTTGCAGTGGGACTGCACATTATGGCCAATATGTGACTCAAGGCAGGAGTCGTGCATCTCCACCTCCTGTTGTTCCTGCATAACATTTGCAAATGCAGACTTAGACCATGGGAACACTTTGCTGCCCCCTGCTCTACTTCCTTGTTTAGTGGTTTTGGAATGGGAATGGAGACACATGATGTATTTTAAATTACTAAAGGTTGTGAGGAAAGAGTATAGGATAACTTGTAGGTTCTTGGGGCAGAGATCACATCTGAGCTGTGATGTGATATCCTGGCTTGAACAGGACTGAATATTTTCCCCAAGTGTGTCCTTTCTCTCTTTGTTTCAACAGTCCTGTGTTTATTTTCTCTTTTGGTCTTTGTTTGAAAACAGCAACAACAACACTGGCCTCCCCCCTTCTTCAGCACACAGCTGTATGCTTTGTTACACTTTCTCAATACTATACAGAAAAGAAGTTAACATTGTATTTTAGAAATGTCATCATGAGCCACTTTGAGAGCGTTAGGATTGAAAAGTGGGGTAAAAAAATCTAATAAATAAATAAGTTATTTTCATTGACTATATTCAGCATTAGTACGTATTGGAAGGACCATAAGACCTTACAGCAGGTGTGTTAAACTTAAGGCCTGTGGGCCAGAAGTAGCCCACTTATGGCTTTAATCCGGCCTGTGGCTCTTTTCTTACCTCCTCTCTTTCCTGTCCTCACTTTTTGAAGCTTGAGGCTGCCAAAGTTCCCAGCTCCCTCTTCTCTTTACCTGCTTTGGCAGGAAGCAATTCTGGGCTTGCAAAGTTACAAAGAAAATATGGAATGGATTTTTCCATTAAGGTCTCTGCATCCAGACAGAGTACTCTGGGATTGTTTCCAGCAATAGAAACAGTGCTCTGGGACTGGAATGACAGCCCCCAGAGTAGAATGACAGTCCCTAGCAATAGAATCTGTGTTCTGAGACTGGAATGACAGGACACAGAGCGGAATAACATCCCCTGGGAGCAGCATTCTGGGAACAGAATTCCACTCGGGGGCCCTCATTCCAATCCCAGAATGCTTCTACTACTCCCAGAGACTCCCAGAGGTCCATCAGTGGCTATTAGCCACAAGGTGTAGATAGGGACTCTGGGGCAAGTGATGCTCTGTCATCTTGGTGCTTGGGGGGGGGTCAACAGTGGGAGGGCTTCTAATGTCCTGGCCCCACTGGTGGACCTCCTGATGGCACTGGTATTTCTGGCCACTGTGTGATACAGAGTGTTGGACTGGACGGGCCTTTGGCCTGATCCAATATTGGCATCTCTTATGTTCTTATGTCATTTTACCCTGGTGGCTGTTATTCCAGTCCCAGAGTAGTCTGTCTGAGCCCAGAGACCTTAATGGGAAATCCATTCAGCATTTTCTTTGCAACTTTGTCTGTGCTGCAATGTATTTCAATGGAGTGGAGCTCAAGAAGTTTCACTTTCCAGTGTTTGTATAGTTAAAGCTGTTGTTTCCTGGAGTTGTCTCCTTGTAAATACAGGGTTGATGTTTTGAGCCAGCTTGTCTCTGCTGAATGGATCTGAGAATGGGTGCCCGAGTGAGCATTCTAACCTGGGAGCCCACAGCCAAAGTGGGACATTACACCGGAGAACCACTGCCACTCTGAGTAGACTGGGGGGGGGGAGAAGCTTGCAATGCCTAGCCATTTTATTCCTAGGCTCAGAGCATTTTATATTTTTAGTTTATGCTGTGATCCTTGTGATTTTTCTTGGAACAGCAATAAGAGGACAACATGTAGATGCAGCAGAGATTAACCTACGCTTGTAGTGCAACAACAATTTATAACAACTTGTAACTTTTCACATGTAACTTTTGAATTGGCCTGCCAATTACAAATTGGGGATAAGACCAAAGCTGGTTAATTCAGTTTGAATATTCCTATTACAATTTTGTTTCACCTTGTGAGAAGGAATTGTGATTCTGTCATGTTAAATTCTGCTTTTAACTTTTAAACCTTCAAGAAGGGTAAAATTGGGAGGAGCAATGTTGCCAGCTGTAACACCTTCCTGAACATTTGCTTCCCCTTCCTGTAACAGGTACAAAGTTTGAGTGTGGCCAGAGTATCACAAGTCGTTGTTCTTAGTCAAAGGCCTGTGGCTTTTGACCTATGCATTTGAGTGAGCCAGTCACTGCATCTAGCACTGATTCAAAATAGTTGTATTATTTACTACTGCAAACTGCTTTGGGCCCCAAGGGAAGCAGAGCCCAAGCATTTAAATAAATTATGGCCCCGGTAACATGGAGCATTGGGTACGCTAGAGAGACAGAAGATAGGCAGATTTTCCGGGTGTGATCTCACCGCCACATTTGGGAAGCGTAGCACTCCCGTGGGTCACCCGAAGCTTCACGGCAAAGATGCGCTGTAAAAAACTAGTACCTCTGAGGTACTAGTTTCCAGAAACCGCGGGGCAAGGGCAGGCGTCAGATCACGTTTCTGGTGTTAGCTCATGGCATCCGGTGCCCACCCATGTCCCGCCGCGAAAACTTTTTTTTTGTCAAGTCTCCACGGGTGCACACAAGCACCCAACGGCGCATGCGAACACTTGGGTTAAAAAAACTCAACACAACCCCCATGGCGCCGCTTCTTTGCTGCGCCGCAGGAGTGAGGTATGATCGGCACCTCTCCCCAACCACAGGACGTCGGCGGGACGTCGGGTGGGACGGTTGATCCGGCTGCCGCGCGGTAGTTCGCTCTGGGGCAAACAGCCATGCCCCCCCCCGCAATATCCGGCCCATGTGACCGGGGCCTATGTCATGTAAATAACATAGTTATTTACATGGCATTAAAATGTCATGTCAAAATTTACATGGCATTAAAATGTCATGTCAATAGCATCTAACACCTGTGTATGTATCAGTGGTGTAAAAAAAAAAAAGGCATGCAAGAAACAAAAGAAACATCAATGATAGCAACAATATTAATGTGACCCAAAAAGAAAAGCCAACTCCCATTATCAGCTCATCCCTTCCCCACTATCAAGTTGGAAAAACAAAGGTAACAAAGGTAACATTTTAGGTGTTTTTATTTAGTAATACTGTTCTTTGATAGAAAAGGTTATATTAGAAGTAATTCCAGTTGCTTCCAAAATGTCTACCTAAATTAGTTGAAAGGCTATGATTTTATAACAATAAGAAATTTTAATTAAGCCCTGTGCTTGAAATGTTCCAGCAATTATTCCCTTTGGTTCCATTAGAATGTACTGTTAATACTACAAGATAATACTTGTTTGTGATACAAAACCAAAGAGATATCTCAGTGTAATTTTAGATTATTTCTTGCTGTGAACTTTTGTAATAATTTTTTTGTCAGTGATGCACTATTTTTTGTTCTTCTGCCAACAAAATATTTTTTAATCAGTTAACGCAGGGAACAGATTTGAAAGCAACCATTCCCCTAGGCTCCTAAAGTGAGCTGATTCCTAAGAATATAGAAATCTTTGTGTGTGTGATCTACATTTGATCTGTATTTAAATGATTTTGGTTAACTAATTATACAAACCTTTGGGATACATAACCCCCCCCCCCCAGAATAATATTGTCAGGTAGAACCTTTGATTTGTAATAGACCCATATATGTTAAAACTCATGTATAAATACTTCCTGTATAAATACTTTGGTTCCTGTATAAATGCTTCCTTTGCCTAAAGATAATGCATCATAACATTTTTCATCCCTTAGTGGTTAAAGGAATGGCCCGCAAAGTTAAATATTCCCCTTTTCCCAGCTTAATCCAAATTCCCCCAACAGATTTAATCATGTTCTGACTTTAACCAGTATTAACACCAATAAGAATTTGTTTTTATGATTTGTTATCAGTTTCAAATGCTGTTTTCAAAGTGCTAGAAGATGACCATAGTTTTCATCTTAATCATAGTTAATGTCAGCTCAGATCTGACAATGACCTCATAGTGAAGTCTACCAGGAGGAGAATATAGCATCGCTTGTAAGGCCAAAATCTGGCTGAATGATACAATCAATGTTATTCCCTTGATACAAGATAAGTATATGATCCTTCATCAAACTCTAACTGGGAAACAGGTTTGGTGGCCCTTCTGTGGAAACTTTTCTCATTCTACACATACCAATAGCAGACAGTTTTGATTGTATGTATATCGTGTGGGAAGAAAGCTGATTGATTTGAAATGTGGTGTTGAAGGAGAGTTCATCATCGTGTCTTCTGTGCAGTCCCACATGGGACTGCCTGAAGGCAGGCCCATATGTGCCAGCACAGAAGACACTCGATGAACATCAGTTACAGGTAAGTGCAACCATGTTTTCTACAGATACTGTGGATTGCCAAAAAGATCAAATCAAGCCTGAACTCACCTTAGAAGCTACAATGACTAACCTGAGGCTATCATATTTTGATCACATTATGAGACGACAAGTCACTGGAAAGACAATAATGCTAGGAAAAGTTGAAGGCAGCAGGAAAAGAGGAAGATCTAGCATGTGAAAGATTGATTCAATAAAGGAAGCCACAGCCCTCAGTTTGCAAGACCTGAGCAAGGCTGTTAACGATAGGACATTTTGGAGGTAATTAATTCATAGGTTCACCATAAGCGGAAGCAACTTGATGGCACTTAACACACACACATATTGTATAGCTACCAGCAATATGTTAGTGCTCTTGGCTGTTCACCATTTGTGTAGCTAATGAGTTGGCTGAAGTTGTCTTGTATGTGGTATTGTGGCCACTGTGTGGATGTTGGCATCTCAGAACTATCACTGTGACACAGGAGGAAGCCACTATCAGGTCATTCTCAAAACTAGATCTGCCACTGTAGCTATGGGATTATCCCAGGTTGTATTGTACACAGCACCTGATAAAGGTCACACTCTGGATTTATTCCCCCTCTCTCCACATGTGTGATGTGTTAATATGGTCCATTACTGGAGACTAATTAATCCAATTGGTTTCCAGAATGGTCTGGACGATTTTGATTGGGGCTTTATGCAGGATTGCTTCCTGCTGCTCTCTTCTTCCATCTAGAAGAGTTTTTTGTTCCTTACTTTAATAGGGAATATGAGAACAGTTGGACAATGGCTAGAAACCTAGTAGAGGTTCATGCTGGCTCAGACAGAGCATATCATAGAGTCCTTTTGCAGGTGTGTGAGATGGTGGTAATTATGGCTGTGCAGTTATGTCTGTGGCTCTTTCTCTCCTACCAGTGCATCAACTGAATCACATCCAGAGCAATCATCTGGAGTGCTCCAAGATCTGAACTTCTCCAGAGGAGTATAATGTTGTAATAGGCTCTGAGGCCTCTGTAAGATTATTGGATGATAACATAGCTCTTACTCAGAGTGCCATAGGTGTCAGATTAGAACCTGTGTCAGGGAATTAGATAACTGTCAGACTGACCTACCTGACTGAGTATGACAGTTAAAGGTCCCTACCTTGCCCCTTGTAGTTGGTGAAACTGCTAAAAGAAAACAAAGGCACCATGTGCCAAGCACATTAAATCATGTTTGCCAGAGGCAGTTTTTCCACAGCTGCTTTGCTCAAAAAGCACTCTTTGAAACTTGTTTGTAACCCAATGTGGAGCTTCTCAAGCCTTGGTACTCTCACTAGTATTCTTTAACAGTTATGCCTGCTGTGGGACCTGGATGGCCCAGGCTAGCCCGATCTTATCGGATCTTGGAATTTACTCAGGGCTGGCATTAGTTAGTATTCGGACGGGAGACCACCAGGGAAGTGGGGGGGGGGCATTATGCAGAAGCAGGCAACAGCAAACCGCCTCTGTTTTTCTCTTCCCTTGAAAACCCTATGCGTCGCCATGTGCTACCACCATATGAAATCATCCTCAGCTGACAACATCGGGCTCTATAATTCATTAACTAAGCCTTTAGAAATAACTGTGGCAGTCCAGAACCAGACAAAGATTGCCAGACCCCAGGGAATGGCCTTGCTGAATCAAAAAAAGAAAAGATTCACCTAGCCCATTCTACTTGCCAGCTGTGTTCCATGAATTCAGAAACATAACACGGTAATGACAGTTATCCACAGTTGTATTTCCAGGTTTTGCTCTTTAGTAGAATTACTGCCTCTGAACACAAAGACTCATTTTCTAGCTGTTGCAGTAACAGCCAAAATAAACCTGTCTTCTATTTACTTTTAAAATAAACCATCCCTGCCAGTGGCCACAACAAATATCCTGTCACTACAAATTCTGGCCTAGAGTTCTAAGATTCTAAGAATCATGTAACATGTTAAAAATCCTTGGTCACTCACCTTTTCCCCTCTGTTAAAAACCTCTCAGACTTCTGAAGTATCTGTTCATAACCCTCATCACTTCAGTTGTCCCTGTCTTTACATCCTCTTGCGCTATTATTTTCATTTTAAGAAACCGGTAACCAGCAGTGGGCACACCATTTGTCATCCAACACTATGACACTTAATTCATAGGTCTGTTTTCAATGGATACAAACTGAAGGACCAGATTACTTTAACTTGAACTCCCTCCCATTTGTTACAACAAAATAACTATCCCTTCCATTGGGAAATTTAAAAAAGAACACAATGGCCCCGGTCATATGGGCTGGAAAATGCGGGGGGGGGGGAAGTGTGGCTGTTTGCCCCGGGGCAAACTAATGCGTGACTGCGCGATCAGATGTCCAGTTGAGGTCCCGTCGAGGTCCCGTGGCTAGGGGGGAGGTGCCGATCACACCACAGGCAAAGAAGCGGGGCAGCGTGGCAAACGGGGTTGTTGTTGTTTACTTTTTAAAACTGAAGTGTGTGCATGCTCCGTTGGGTGCTTGTGCGCATCCGTGGAGCCTTGGGGGGGAAATGACCTGTTTGCGAGGGGACATGGGCGGGCGCCGGATGCCACCGGAAACGCGATCAGACGCCCGCCCTTGCCCCGCGGTTTCCGGAAACTAGTATCTCGGAGGTACTAGTTTTTTGCCCCGGATCTTCAGCGGGAAGCCTCGGGTGAGCCACGGGAGCTCTACGCTTCCCAGATGTGGCAGTGTGATCGCGCCCGGAAAATCCGCCTATCTTCCGTCTCTGTAGCGTGGCTAATGCTCAGTGTGACCACAGCCTGTGTGTAGTTTCTGCAAGTGCTGACCTCCTGCCGTATTTTACACAGAGTGCATTGTCAGAAATGTCCTGCTCCCCTACTAGGAACGCCAGCCTCCAGGTGGGACATGGGGGTCCCTGGAATTACAGCTCATCTCCAGATGTACAGAGGTCAGTTCCCCTGAAGAAAATGGATGCTTTGGAGGGTAACTGTATGGCATTGTACCCCACTGAGGTCCCTGACCTCCCCAGGCTCCATCCCCAAATCTCCAGGAGTTTCTCAGCCTGGATCTGGCAACCCTACCCCCCTATCCCCTGCCAGTGGCCAGGAGGAGACCTGACAACACTATCACCTACTGGAATTCCTTCTGCAGAAATTTCCCAGGCCACTACAGACAGGTCAGCCATTCACAATGCCATGTGACTCCACGATATATAAACTAAGAACCCTGAAGAACTATGAATAAATCAATACATAGTACTTCAGACAAAACAACAACAATAAGGGTATTGTTGTTGCTTTCCCTTCATGCCGCTGGACCCTTCCTACACTGTCTTGGGTTTCTTACTCCAAAGCCAAGCAACTGGCCTGCTAAGAAACACCAACATAGTCATCAAAATTTGTCCACATTAGATTACTTCACCCATTTGTAGGGATAAATGATCTCTACTTACCTGTTGCTGCAAATATTCAGATCTAAAATAGAATTTTAATTACACAGAGAGTTATATCTGAACAAAATATGGCCGTTTAAACTAATGCAGAGTGGTGTTGACAGCTAGTATTTCCATACAATAAAGACAAAACTGGCATGTCTTGTGCTGCAGGGTTGGGGGGAGGGGAGAGACATTGCACTCTTTGTGGGCCCAGGGGCATAGAGGGAAGTACAGGTGAGAAATGATACAACAGACCCAGGTTAATTTTTGGAATGGAAAAGGCCACAGTTTTAATTGATTACACAGCAGGAGCATTAGTGCAGCATGGGGACAGTCCCCACACCGGGTGACCTGCCTGCTGCTCAATGAACCCCACAACCCAGCCTGCCTGTGGGATGAAACTAAGGAGAGGCAAAGTGGTGGGAACCATGTGGTTGCCGACTGCTACATGGATCCCTTGCCACCTGGTAGTGAGAGTCCTGCTCACAGCCCCTGAGCTGGGCATGCTTCTGAATTGGCTCCACCCCAAGAACCCTTAAGGAGTTCCCCATAATGCAGGATGTGGGCATGCAGGTACCACCTCCCCAACCAAAGGGATCCATCCCATTGCCCAAACCTGTGACAATAAAACAGTAAACAGCAAACAGTACAGAAGACCTGTAACGACCAAAGGGCAGGGAGGATGGGAGGAAAAGATGCGAAAAATGGAGGAACAAGGTCCCAGAGGTGGCGCTGCTCTATAGGGGATGGGTGGGCAGATGAACCCCCTGAGACTGCCCACCAACCTTGCCCCACATGAGGAGAGTCCTTGGGTTTAGGCCCATCCTCCCACCGTTGCAGGGCCCCTCTCCTGCACTGGATCACGTGGACAGATGGCTGAAGACTGCCTGGCTGCCTGATGTGCTTCCCCAGCCCCGGAGCCCACAAAGGTGGCAATGGGATGAGGCCCAGCTGTTGCTTCTCAACACATGAAGTGACAAAATATACATACTTCTTCATGCTGTTGGGGAGCACTAAACTGTAATTTTCAATATGGTTTAATGCCTTCTGTAACCATTTAGTACCACCATAAAAATACTTCTAATTGAAAAATAAAAACCTATGGCTGTTTGTAAATATATAATCCTCTGTGTTATAGGTCTTTCCCCCTATTAGCAGAATCAGGGGTCGTTTCATAGAAAAAGAGCTAGGGGAACTCATTAGCATAACTCATTAGCATATGCCACACCCCCTGACATCACTGGAAGTGTGTTATAAGGCCACACCCCCTGACATCACCGGAAGTGTGTCATAAGGCCACACACCCCGCCCCCAACGGTCCTGGCCGCCGCCGGCCTTGTAGCTCCACTGCCGAGCCCCATGAGGGGCCCGGCGGTGGACCTGCAAGGCCGGCGGGAGTGCAAGGAAGCCCCGCGAAGGCCCTCCCTGGCCCCAGGCAGGCAGGGGTGGGGAGGGGCAGGGAGGAAGCAACTTACCCTCCCTCTTCTCCTGCCTCCTCCTGGCTGAATGAGGGCCCCCCGCAATCCCCCCCGAAATGACCTCTGAGCAGAATGATATTAAAATCTGGTTAAGCCCACTGTAGCAGCTGGAATAGCACAGCTTAACCCAGGCTTCTCAGAGATTGGGAGTTAAGCAAGGCTGGCCATGGTCAGGTACTTGGATGGGAGACCACCAAGGAAGACTGGGGTTGCTTTGCAGAGGAAGGCAATGGCAAAACACCTCTGCTCATCTCTTGCCTGGAATACTCTGTGGATGTGGTCACTATGAGTTGGGTGTGACTAAATGGCACATTCTTCTTCTAAGCCGACTGTGCTAAACAATGCTATGGATATTGGCTTGGATCCTATAAGTATGTTGTACATGCGCTTTGCTCTGGCTGCAGAGCAGCTTGCTTCCTCTTCCACTAGTCCACCCACTTGCATAAGACACATTGAAAGCCATTGTTCTTACGTAAATGGAAGCACTAGCCAGCAATGAAAGGTAGGTGCACATACTTTGCCAACTCTGGCTTCAGAAATTCCTGGAGATTTGGGGTGTGCCTGGGGAGGGGTGGAGTTTCGGGAGGGGAGGGAGCTCAGTGGGGGTGTGATACCACAGGTGTCACCCTCCAAAACTGACATTTTATCCAGGGAACTAATATTTGTTGCCTGGATATCAGCCGTAATACTGGGAGAACTCCAGGTCCCACCTTGTTGTTGATAACCCCAGCTCTACTACAGCTGGAGTGGTGCATGTAGAATGCAGTCACAGGATCCAAGCCATTTTGAACATGGAGCTGTAAGTTTGTGTTTTTTTAATCCCCTGAAAACAGGGTAGCTTTATTTATTTTTGTTACACCTACAAAACTACAGAAAATAGAAAAGGGGAGGAAAAAACAAAACAAAACCCCAGGGTACAAGACAGCAAATAAAGCAACCCATACTATAACTAAAAGCCCAAGAAAGGAAGGTCTTTAACAGTTAGTATCCAGTTAGTCATCAAAATAATAACTTTTCATTTAAGTCAATGAATTCAAGAGTTAGTGAGTCCGTGTTAGTAATTGTCTGTCTTCTTCTTCTTCTTTTTTTAGTGAGCACAAAGTCTCTTTCATCTTCTTCTTCAGTTGCGGGTCTTTAACTTCTAAAGAGTTATTTAGGTCCCCTTAGCCGCAAATCATATGCATCTCTGGCCGTGCCACCTTCTGCTCCTCCTGGGTCTCCGTCCATCTCTTCCAGAGTGTCTGCTTGGCCCCCTCCATCTGGCTGTTCTTCCCTTTTCGATCCATGAAACTGCTTCAACCATTCTTCCGCTTTAAAAACCGAGTCAATTTTCTCCCTTTTGTCTTTATATTTAAACACCACACCCTCTGGGAAATTCCAGGAATACGAAATCTGGTTGATCTGGAGGGTTGAAACAAGTTCCTTGTAGGCTTTTCTTTTCTGTCGAATCTCAAATGGGCAACCCCACTCTTTAGAATGGCTTAAGATAGCATAGCCCAGTCAGTGGGCTTAGACTGGTGTATTTCTACATAGGATCGACCAGTGCCATAAATGTTATCATATGGCATAACAGAAAACAAAACACCCGTACTACAAATAGATAAGCCCTGATCTGGATGGCCCAGGCTATCCTGATCTCATCAGATCTCAGAAATTAAGCAAGGTCAGCCCTAGTTAGTACTTGGATGAGAGACCACCAAGGAAACCCACGGTTGCTATGCAGAAGCAGGCAATGAAAAACCACCTTTGTTTGTCTCCTGCCTTGAAAAACCTGTTGGGTCACCACAAGTCGGCTGTGACCTGACAGCACTTTCCACCACCATGAATGGATAGACTGACATACATATATAGGATTCTAGTCAACGTTGTTGAAAAGACAACGTTGTTGACTACTGGGAAGAATATTATACAACAAGTATTTTTGTTGTTGTTCAGTCACACAGTCGAGTCCGACTCTTCGCGACCCCATGGACCACATCATACCAGGCCCTCCTGTCTTCCACTGTCCTCCGGAGTTTGCTTAATTTTATGTTCATTGCATCGATAACCATCTCATCCTTTGCTGTCCCCTTCTTCTTTGACCTTCAATCTTTCCCAGCATCAGGGTCTTCTCCAGTGAGTGCTCCCTTCTCAGATGGTGGCCAAAGTACAGAATTCATGTTCCTGGAATCAAAGATCACTGCAGATGGTGACTGCAGCCGTGAAATTAAAAGATGCCTGCTCCTTGGGAGGAAAGCTATGGCAAACAACAAGTATACATTAATCTAAATAAATATTTCTAAAACAGCAGAATTATGCTCAATAAAAAGCTTGAGGCATTCTTTCATTTTACTTCAGCAGTTCTGCAAAATAATTTGTATCCTTTTTTGTCAGCCTTCAAATAAACTAATACCTTGTCTTCTCCATGTCAAAGGAGCGCGGATTGCCTCCCCAGCTTCAGGGGAGAGCATCCGCCATCGCTGAGCCACAGACCAGAAGTCTCTCTCGAATTTTGAACAGTAAACTGGAAGTTAGGCACAAAACCTAGAATCAACTTGCTACAAATATTTTGCACAAGTTGGGGGTCCTGTGAGGAACTGGTCAAGGAGATACTTTGGAAATTCCCAAGTATACAGAAACCCTAACATGTTTGCAGTTGGCTTGCTTTTGTGATTGGTTGGGGGGGGGAGCTACCTTCCCATTAAATATAGCCATGCTACTCAAGTGTTTTATTTCACAGCTCTGTGAACCTAAGTTATTTCTGTGTGTCTTGAATCAAAGACCTTCTGGGACCTCATAACTCATGAGAATATGCTTAACTAGGAAGTAGGGAAGTTACCAGGCCCGTAGCCAGGATTTTGTGGCTTGTGGGGCAATTTTTTTTCTGGTGGGGCTGAAGTTTTCAGTGCAGAAAGAAAAACTTTTTAGTCAATAGAAAGCTGTTACCAAGATAGATCTCTAAATTGCAAGCTGTCAACCACTTTAGGCCACAGTTCTCAACTGCTGCAAGTTACTCACTTCTGCCAGCCTAAGCAACAATTCTGATAACAAGCCAGCGGGTGGGGGCGATGACTTCTATAGTCAAGAAAGCTAACACTTATGCAGAAAAACTCTCTTAAAGGAGACCAGTTTCTTGACACAGAGTTAGAAGGGATCCTAGAGGTCACCTATTCCAACCCCGTTGCTCAGTGCGGGAATCAGTCAACAACAGCACCCCACTCTGCTTAAAGGAGTGCATGTCTTTTAATTTAAAAAAAAATGATTGAAAAAAGCATTTGCAGGAGAAATTCTTTGGGGGCTGTGCCTTTAAGAAAGGGAGCAGAGCCCCCAGAAGCCCCACCATAGCTACAAGCCTGGATGTTACAAGTATTTTGCTTTGTCCTTAGGCAAAAAAGGCATAATTTGCAGCATGAATCCAATATTCATCACAAATGTATTACTGGCTGAAGTTTTCAGTGCAGAAAGAAAAACTTTTTAGTCAATAGAAAGCTGTTACCAAGATAGATCTCTAAATTGCAAGCTGTCAACCACTTTAGGCCACAGTTCTCAACTGCTGCAAGTTACTCACTTCTGCCAGCCTAAGCAACAATTCTGATAACAAGCCAGCGGGTGGGGGCGATGACTTCTATAGTCAAGAAAGCTAACACTTATGCAGAAAAACTCTCTTAAAGGAGACCAGTTTCTTGACACAGAGTTAGAAGGGATCCTAGAGGTCACCTATTCCAACCCCGTTGCTCAGTGCGGGAATCAGTCAACAACAGCACCCCACTCTGCTTAAAGGAGTGCATGTCTTAATTTTAAAAAAATGATTGAAAAAAGCATTTGCAGGAGAAATTCTTTGGGGGCTGTGCCTTTAAGAAAGGGAGCAGAGCCCCCAGAAGCCCCACCATAGCTACGGGCCTGGATGTTACAAGTATTTTGCTTTGTCCTTAGGCAAAAAAGGCATAATTTGCAGCATGAATCCAATATTCATCACAAATGTATTACTTAAAGCTTTGAGTGGAGTGTGTGTGTGGGAACTGGCTATTTGCAAACCAAAATGTATGCATCTGTGCGTATGAGACACAATACGAAACTTCTCTTGAAAAGTAGGCCCAGAATTAAAAAAGGGACTCTACTGTTTGGTGTTATTTACTTTTGGAATTTTATCTTTGCCTTTTTAACACTGGTAGAACCATGAAAATAAGATTCCCCCTCCCTCAAGCCATACTTCATTTAATGCAACATGCAATAAGCCATTTCAATCAATCAAGGGCAACTAGGCTACATCTTTTATAATCAAAAGGTGGAACCTAGTTAGAAATCACAATTGATCTCTTAGTCTGAAATCACAGTCTTAGGCTGGGAATAAGATCAGTTTTAGTGATGCACTGAATAATTTAGTGCAGTGTAAAACAAATTAGAACATGTTCCGTTGTTCATAAGATGGATGGTGCAACAAAGAGGTGGGTATTTTAATATCCTGCTTAATGTCAACTTAGAAAATGAGATTCTTCCCTAACCTTTCGGCTTCGTTCACAAAGATGGATGGCCACAGAGCCATACCAAGAAAGGAACACTAATATATATTTGAGAATTCAAATAGCTAAGATTTCTCTCTGAAATGGGACTCATAAAAATTGTGACTCCTTGAATAGAAAATGTGCTTTGATATTATATTATTTAAGGACTGTAACAAATTAACCTAGGATCTCCTGCTTATAAATTATTTATTTTGTAGGAAAGACTGGTTATGGATAGTAATGCCAAATATTCTATTCAGTAGCCATATTAGTTTATGTTTACAAGGTTACTTCAATTTAACAAACTCTGAAGCACTTTAGACAGTTTATTCCCATGATCTGGAGAATTGGACAGAGGCAGAAAGATAAATGGAGAAGACTTCTGAGGACCCACTTGATATAACCTACTTCCGGGTGACGTGCACGTCGCGTGCTTTGGGGGTGAGGTTCCCCCCAGGGTCCGATCCACCGGTGGTGGGGAATGGGCCTCTGGAGTGGGGGTTTCCCTGCCCCCCGGGGGGACTTGGCAAGCCTATTCTGAGCTGAATCAGGCCCCAGACCAGTTGGGAATGTTAGTTCCCTGATATAACGTCCATTTCTAATGTGGGTTGGGAACACTGTCTTGACTAATCTAGTTTTCTCTAATTTAGGCCCATTATGCACTGATCTTTTTCCTTGCTTGTCATTTTGCATGTCTCCCCACCGTCACCCTGCAAGTCTGTCAGTTTTTCCCTCTATTCTGCAGTGTGTCGTCCCCCCTTCAGTGCTTTTGTGACAGTCTTTTCCCTTGCTTTGCATCAAAGCTGAGGGTAAAATTCAAAAGCAGACAAATTCCCTTGGATTTCCCCCTCTCCCTTTTCCTGCCCATCGGAGGCCACTCCTCCACCCACATCAAGGTCATTTTGCCACTCTGCGCCAGAGCAGGGAAGTGAGGCAGGCGTGGCAGCGGCACATTCTCCTCTTCCCCAGAACTGCTGCTCAGTTTGTGCTTGGAGCAGGTCTTGTGAGTGTGCAGAGCCTTGCAGTGCCACCTCCACCACCAGCCCAGGCCCCTCACCTGCCCCTAGGCACCCTTGGCAGACTCCCGTTCAGGATCCCACTGGGCCATGCTTCTCCTCCAGTTATGCTGCCTCCTTTCCCACCATAGAAGGACATCTATGTTCAAAGTTAAAATGGAGGTCTTCCCCCACAAATGATTGCCCACTGGCCCTTTCCCTGCCTCTTTTCCTCTGATTGGGCACTTGCACACATGATCCCTTTTCCCTTTTCACAATGGACCCTAGGATCCTTGCCTTCTTGCCTCAGGGCATCCACTCCCCTGGCTTAGCAACATAAGTCAGTTTGCTGTAGTAGTTAAGAGCGGTGGACTCTAATCTGGAGAACTGGGTTTGATCCCACACTCCTCCACATGCAGCCAGATGGGTTACCTTGGGCCAGCCACAGTTCTCTCAGAGCTTCCTCAGCCCCACCTACCTCACAGGGTATCTGTTGTGGGGAGAGAAAGACAAGGGGATTGTAAGCTGCTCTGAGACTTTGAGTGAAGAGTGGAGTATGAATCCAACTCTTATTCATCATCTTCATTAGCTGCCATTGCTGTGCCTGCCCCTTGGTTTTCCAGCTTTCCACCACTCTCCTGAGCTAGACTTCTGGTTAGATTCCCCCTTTTGCACATTGGACCCTAGGGTCCTCACCTTCAAAGCCTCCTGGCACCCACCCCCGTGGCTTAACATCATCATCTGCCCATGCTGCACCTGCCCCTCATCTTGATTTTCCAACTTTCCACCCACTGCACCAGGCCTCCCACTGGATTTTCACTCAGCTCCATATGTTCCACCACCTGATCTGCTTGCCGGTGGGCTCCCACCATGACTTGGCACTCTTTCCCACTCTTTCCCACTAGAACTTGTCAATAAGAAAAGGGAGCTTCGCAGCTTCAAAAACAATTTTCAAGGGGGAGGGGGGAGATTGGCATCGAGTCCACTCCTCTTTTTTCCACAGTGGCCGATTACATAACAGAGAAGCCTCTGGCAATAAGAAAAGGGAGCTTAGCAGCAGCTCAGGCCAGTTTAATTCATGGAACTGAACAAGGAGGATTTAATTGGAAGGCAGTTAATGCAATTGGGCAATTGCATCAATTAAAAAAAACCCCTCTTTGGACTCCACCCCTGACACATCATGAGTGACTTTCCCACTCCAATTTAGCAAAAAAATGCGGGGTTTTGTTGTAGCTGCAGAATACATACACAGACTTCAGAATAAACACTGGAGGAGAGGATTGGTGTGTACAGCAGGAACACAAATCTGAAGTCAAGCTTAAAGGCTTGACTGCTGGGATTCTCTGCAGTAAGCTGTGTGTGCAGAAAGGGCCTTAGTTTGGCTTCAAAGCATGCGTAAGGTAGCCATGTTGGGAGAAAGAGCTTTGATCTGTTAGGCACATTTTGGAACAAGCAGAGTCTTTACAGGCTCCAGTGGAACAGAAATGAAACCAAATGAATAGAGGTAAGTATCAAGGAGTTTGTGGAGCATCTTTTAAACTAATTCCTCACAGACAGCTGTCAGCAGCATCTGTAAATTTTTTAAGATCACACCTCGTCAACCAAATGTGAGGCACTTAAAATATAGATGAAATATAATATACTGTTGATTAATATTGATTGTTTGCAACAACCATCTCTCAAAAAATGTTTTAAATAATTGTCCTGCCATTTCCAAATACATTTTGGAAACCCTGCAAGATAGCTTGCCAGATCTCTGTTCCAGTAAAACAAATGGCTTGGCTTTGCCATCTTTGAACCCTCAGTGATATGTCTCCATCAAAAGGTAAGCTTTCTAGTCCGCAGGATGTGTGCCATACTGCATGCCTCTCCAAAGAAAACGACAATGGAAAACAAACGACCAACAACAAACCCATCAACACCTGCAGAGGCCTCCTCTCCAAAATGTATCAAGGCAACCACTGCTCAGTGACAAACATCCTTTACAAGGGACTGATCTAATTATAAAGTTAAATTACAGGGTCCTTATAAAGAAAACACAATAACAGCAATGAGCCGGGAAGTGGCTAAATTCCCAACAAAATCATCCCTATTAGTTCCTATTCATGCCTTGAATTATCCCCTTTTATCTCTGCACAACATTCAGCACAACGTTACATTTTTAAGTATTGCAACTTTCTGCTGACATTAATTTATTCCTTAAAATAGAAAATCCCAGCCTTTCCTCTGTCAGATATTTAACCCATTCAAATATTTAGTTTCCAGACTTTTTTCTTGACATTTAAAGTGTAAGAGAACTCAGAAGTGGATGAGTGAGCCATGAGCATGAGAAAAAGCAGAGATGTAGTTATTTGATCTAACAATTAAAAAAAAAAACCAGCATCCTACCTTGAAAACAAACATTTCCCGGCGAAGAATTGCTAGAGTGTTAAAATTCCCATCACAGATGTTGGGTTTGGCTCCAGGGTAAGAAGGCTTGTCTCCTGTGGGTGGCTGGGGAGGTTTAGGCTGCCTGTCATTTTTCCGTGGATCTGCTGGAGGAACAGAACGATGTGGGGGCACTGTTGGCAGAGGTTTTGTTGGTGGTGGAATTTTGTCAGGAGGACCTTTAAAAATACCAACAGATGAATACACAGGATAAGGTATACTGTATGATGACATAAATTTATTTGCAGAAATTACAAACTTGATCACTAGCAATTACAAACAATCTTTTTTCCCATTATGTACTAACTCATTATAGAATATGGACCCAACCCCCCCAAGAATACAACAAATAAATCTTGCTTATTTTAATTTTTTTTTAAATTTACATTTGATTTATATACCGCTTCTGACCCCGAAGGGTCTCTGAGCGGTTTACATAGAGGTTATACGTAGAAGGCATTCAGAAAGAAAAAGAAGTTACAATTTTAGTAAAATGATTTTCAATTTCGAGAGCCTATTATGTTTGCACCCAACAAATTAATAATATTTATTAACTGAATATTTAAACAAAAAAATAATTACAAGCATCTTTAATAAGACACTAATCCACAGCTGAAAGAAATATGACATGGAGAACTTATAATTAATGAGGAAATCCAGTCTTTTTTCTTTATCTTATATTTAATCTAGATATTAAAGCAGAGTCTACTTTGGTATCACTGATAGGAGAAGGTCTCCTGTTGCAATGGCTTTGATTGAAAATGCCAAATCCTAACTAAAGTTTTCATATAAAATTCACTAGTGATTTCATACCTAACTTCCCAAATGAAATAAAAGTCTTCAAAGTTTAGCTTACAGCTGCCAGAAACCAGTATTCAGTAAAAGCAAAATAACTTTGTCTGGACCTTCTGTCTAGACTACCAACTCATGAGGTCATGGCAAGTGCCTTCTTCTTAACCACACAGGAGAAACTCCATCAATTAATTTCCTTTGTTGAACAGTCCACTTATGATAGTATTCACAATATACTGCAAAGGTGCATTTGACTGTTGCTGTACTGAGTTGACACTGACAGCTATGAAACTATTCCATTGATGACAGAGCCTTCCTCCAGCTCAAGAAGCTTGCTTAACCACAATACATCTTCCACTGGAAGATGGCTCCTTGCAGCGGAGGAAGATGCTGCCATTAGCAGGAAGCATAGACCTTCATTCATTTAACTGTATTCTGCTACACTGCGTATGGAATCTTCATTCAGTCCAAAGATCATTTCAATGGAAGAGGTTCTCCTGAGCCTACATCACACACCCAGTTTCCTTTTGCCTGTTGCAGTCATTATCATTGTATACAGCATCCAAATGTGTTTTAGATACTTTTGTCAGAGATGAAACGGGGAATGGGCAGAAATTATTTAAACTCAGTTTAAATGACAGAAGTTATTCATGTTGAAATAAAACTTCAAAAATGTAAGCAGTCAATGACCAGCAAAATAATTAAAAGATCTCAGTGGTCAAGCATACAGAGTGCAACTGACCTTAGATGTTTTGGTGTTTGAAGTACAAATGCCTATTATATCTGCTCCACTTGAAAATGTGAGATAGAAAAGAAAATGGAGAGAAAAAAATAAAAGAGAAGAATCAAGGAGAAAAATAAGGAAGGAATATGGCAAGAGTTAAGCAGAAAAGACAGAAGAGGCCCAGCCCAGGTAGGGGGGAATGTCCTACATTGAGGTAAAGTCAAAAAGTGACATGGAGATGAGCTAAAAATACTGGAGGTACCTGTACTGACAATATTGGAGCTAAAAATACCTGAGGTACCTTTACTGACAGCAGAGGATGCTACTGAGCCAAACGTGGTACATTTCCAACCAGGTAACTAGAAACCTTCCCTTACTTCTTTCCTTGTCCTGAGTACATACCACAGGTTATCCTGGCACTCTATAGGCCTGACAACACACTGTCTCTTAAAACTGTGCTGGAACCAGCCATTCAACATCTTTCTTTTGAGCAAAGCCACTAGCTTCATCACAACATGAAATCAAATCCCCCTTTGATGAAATTATAGTTCTTTTTAATAAAATGGTTATTATAGGATTTCAGTGCTCATATTTGCTTAGTTGTAAATGCAGTCCTCAAAACACATGTCCTGATGCAATCCCACCAACCTCAAATTTGGCCCTCAGTGAACTGCTGTAATTTTGGTTGCCTCAATCCAAGCAACCACCCATGTACTTTTAATGTAGATTGCCTGCCCTATTCATTGCAAAAAAAAAAAAAGAGGTGGAGATCTGGACACACAATATACATGCGGATTTGTTTATCTTCAGTGAGATGCAATGTGTGCACTGAGCATGATATATTGGACCAGGTTTAAGACCGAAACCAGCCACCCTCCCCCATGTGTAATTCTTTTATGGAAAAGCTACATACCATATATCTTTTGGATTCCCTGTAAATCATCATTAGGAAGTTTGAAGTTGTCAGTTTCCATGTACTGGTAAAATGGAGCCATGATGGCAGTTGGGTCATTCGAATGCTCCAAGCCTAGGGCATGTCCCAATTCATGAACTGCAACTAGAAACAAATCATTGCCTAGAAGAAAAGGAGGAAAAAGGTATGCTTTAGAAGTACATTATCAATTCATCACATCCCCTGTAGTTGACACAAAGCACCATTTAAGTGACTTTTCCAGACAGAGACAATATTTCACAAGCTGCTGATGCACAACCTTCTTCCATGGCTCCTACCAGTGAAATCCCAATATTACACTTCATTTACATGCAAAGAATATGACAAATAGGATATTTCTATAAAACAAAGCTCAGATTGATTATTTTCCAACTATCAGCTATAAGATTTCCAAAGCCACATAAATGTTAGGCCCTAGGAAGGCGTTTCATGCACAATAGATAGCCTCAAACTGTACTTCCTCTTCATTTAACACTTCTATTGGACAAAAGTCCAATGAAAACCTTTAATCTTACACAAACTGAAGTTTTAGTGGAAGAGGAAGAGCATATGCATGGAACTTCTTCATAGGATCCAAGCCATAGATCAAGACACACATGTCCCTTTCAGTGAACACATGAACCTGACTTTTACTGAATCAAACCATTGGTCCATCAAGGTCATTAATGTCTGCTCAGGCTGAAACAGCTGTCCAGGGTCTCAGGCTAAGGTCTTTCATGTCACCTACAACTGCAGTGGTGGAATGTGCCATAAAGTCATAACTGACCTATGGTGACCCCTCATGGGGTTTTCAAGGGAAGTGTAACCATGTGTGTTTGCAATTGCATTTGTCTGTACTGTGCTACATGCTGTGTCTGTCAGGTATCTGTGTATCTGTGCATTTGGGACTCAGGGATTACTGCTGTGTTTGCTGCAATGTTTGTATGCTTTGCTGTACATCTCCTGCCTGCACCTGGATGAGCAGGGCTGATGTTGCCTGCTACAGGACACGTGCCCCCCTGCACCTTCCCAGAGTGCCTCTGGACAAAGAAGACCAGCGCCATTATGCACAATGAGAGGCTTGGAGAAACAACAGGATTTCCCACCATTGCCAAACTGTGGGAAAACACGTAACCCGGCCTCCTATCTGGTGTTGGCATCACAAAGAAAACTTCCTTTATTGCACCATGGACCAGGCACAACTCTGCAAGTCAAAAGTTGCCAAGGAAACGGCTCTTGACACCTGGCCACATGGCTTTCTCTTTGAAGTTAGGGTAGCATATTTGAATATTGCCCCCTGCCCCTTGATTAGGATGTCACAACTCTCTGCCCTATAGCCTTAGCACAGAGGACGGACCCTAAGGGTTTATGGCCTTAAGCCAAGCCCCAAAACATAGTTTTTAAAAAGAGAAACACAGCCATTGTTTCTCTGGTACCCATCCCCTCCCCACCTTGCAACTTAAGTACTGCAGGTGATTCTGACTGTGTTCCCTGGAGTCCGGACCAGGGAACCCGCACATGGCTGGCTGGACTAGTCCGTGTGTTTTAGAATTGCACCAGTTGATACTTTAGTCCCCCCCCCCATTTCTTCTACGAGGAGATTTCTTCAGCGCTTGGACCTCAGATATATATAAGCGACATCCTGTTGTGTTATCCCCTTTTGTCTGTTGAATTTATTATTTTCCTTGCTGATTGCTTTCTATGAACTATTGTAACTAAGGATCTTGTGTGCATCTGCGAATGCATCTGTTTTTCGTATGCTTGAGAACTGTTTAGTAAAAAGGCAACATTTATTCATTAAACCTAGCGTGTTGTCTCACTTCCTGGGAATTAGGAGCGTTCGTGGCCAATCCGCCCTCTGGATACACGGGACAAGAACTCACGCCTCGCCCACTGTTGTACATAAATCAGAATTGGGCTCCCGGAACCATCCTTAGAGGAGATCGGGTATCAGAAGAGATGTTCAGAGATGATTTGCCATTGCCTGCTTCAGCATAGCACCCTGGACTTCCTTGGAGGTCTTCCTTCCAAGTACTAACCAGGGCTGACCATGCTTAACTCCTGATATCTGACGAGATCAGGCTACCCTGGGCCATTATCTCAGTAGGAATGCCAGCCTGGAATTACAGCTCATCTCCAGATTACAGAGATCAGTTCCCTTGGAGAAAATGGATGCTTTGGTGGGTGGACTCAATGGCAATGTACCCCACTGAGGTCCCAAAACTCCCCAGGTTCCATCCCCAAATCCCCAGGAATTTCCCAACCTGGATCTGGTAACCCTACCCTCCCATCCTCTGCCAATGGCTGGGGGCATCTGGCAATCCTAACTGTCAGTTTAACTTGACCAGGGCAATGAGAGGGTAAACAGAGGTTGCAGGTGCAGCCCAAAATCCCCCTGAGGTTTAACATGATTGCTAATTCTTGTGAGACTTCAGGGGAATTGACTGGGCATGTGCAGCCTGCTAAGAAGCATGCTAGTGAGAAGGTGGCTTGGCTCTCTCTCCAGGTTGTGCAGAAGAAACCCAGTGGAGAGGAGGAGGAGGAGGAAGAAGAGGACGAGGACAAAACACCACCACCACCACCAAGTGCTGCAATCCCCATTCCCTCTCCTGTTCTAAGACTGTGCGTCTAAACAGTGCAATAGAGGGTGTGCAGGATAAGAAAGCTGCTGAGGGCAGGGACATGGATGCCCCTGAACCTCCCAAAGCCTATTTGCTAATCATATTATCTTGACACATGTGCATCCTTTATTACTCATAGCTTATTATCCCCACCTATTGTTGCTATTTTCTAGTTCTTTTCCTCGCCTAGATACCTTTTCCATTTCAACTGCAGTCAGACTCAGCAGTTATGGAATGTCTGATCCCGAAGCACTCCATTCCAACAGAAGGGACCACAAAAAAAAAAAAAGCACACTCATGAGAATCTAATTCCACTGTGATCATGCAAAACAGGATGACTGAACGCATCACACTAAGAATGAACTGCTCTTTCCTTGTCCTTCGCCCTTTCCTGTCATCACATATAAAAACTTTTGGCCACCAGCATTTATCATCCTCCAAGCACTCAATGGCTTTTAAAGGTAACCTTAGGATAATCTCTACTGAAGACAATTGTTGCAAAAAACAGTGTATTAAGAAATTTTTCAGATGTAGATCTAAGATGTCCTAAAAATAAAAAGGGTGAATACTGTAACGATGTATTCGCAAATATGTATAACATATAGGTTCTGTTATTTGGCACCTATTGGGATTTCTCAGGTGTTAAATAGCTCTGCAAAGCTAAGGAAATTGTATCACCACCAATTATCGTAGTTGGGAATAGTTTCTGTATTTTTTCTTCAATAGATTTAGCTTTTACCTTATTACAGTCCACTTTTTTTTTAAAGTCCAGTGGCACCTTTAAGACCAACAAAGTTTTATTCAAGGTATAAGGTTTCATGTGCATGCACACTTCTTCAGATACAATAAAATGGAAATTACCAGTCCATACATATAGGTAGAGGGTGAGTTTATGTGGTTATTATTTGTTTGGGTTTAATTCCCGGGGAAGGGCACAGTGAAGGAAATAAATATGTCAGACATTGATGGGCACATGTATTTTTATTTGTGGAATGCTGAGAGTGATTAACTGAGACCCTGCCATTACACTCCATCTATCTCCTCTCAAGCATGGAAACAACCTTACAGCATCTTATTCTTTAAACTGGGGCGATTGGCTGTGTAAGTATCTCCCCTGTTCCCAGACCAGAGAAATACATTCCAATCTACCATTTCAAATTACATTACACTCTACTATTCTTTACATTACATTACAAGCTACTATTATAATCTGTTATCCCAAATAAGAAACAAAATAAAATAAAGAGGACATATGGCCCTTTTGGGGGATTGGTGAGAATACAGATGTAAGGGCTGGATAAAATTAGCATATGTAGTAAGATAAGAAACCAAAATCCCTGTTAAGTCCTGAGGATTCCATTGTTCTGAGTGTTGTAATAACCTGCAATTCCCCTTTCTAGTCTGTTCCCAAAGTTCCTTTGCAATGTTGGTATACAGAGATTCCACATCCATAGTGGCTAAAATAGTATTCTCTGGAAGGATGTTCAAAGATTGTATTTTCCTCAGAAAGTCTGTGGTATCGTGAACATAACTTGGAATGTTGATGGCATAGGGTCCTAGAACAGAGTCCATATATCCAGATACCCCCAACAGTAATAGTGCCTGTGCCTGAGACAATGGACATTGTTTTTGTTTTTCAAATCAGGTTTGTCTATGAAACATTCTCTCAAAGAGTCTTTTATCCAACAGAGGTCAAGGTCACTCTTTCAAGTTATATCTTAGAGCACATGGGTACAGACTAAATTGATTGAGTGTTCACAATGATGAGAAAGTCAGTCAAGGGGAATTTCAATGGAAATTGAATTGACACATCCTTGCTTGGAGTTTAGCTGGTCTGTTTCTTCCTGGAACATTGTCTCAGAGCTGTTTCTCCTGTCTAAATGAATTCACACTGTAGGCTGATATGCAAGAAAACTTAATTCAACTTCCCTGTGGTCTGACTACCTGCAAAGTTTTGTGAAGCTAAACAACTTAGTCCAGGTTCAACACTGACTGGTGCCAGCTCCAAAGATAAATTTTTCTTAAGAAGGGGGTAGCTCACTGTCAGATTCCCAGTTAAAGCGGCAAACAAAGAGAGGGTCACAGTCCAGAGAACTTACAATATATGAATCATGCAACTGTGATAAAGAAGCATTCACAATTTGTTATCTAAAGATGTTATACAAAACATTAATTTCTGAAGTGACTATTACAGGAGATAATACAATAGAAACAGAAGCGAAAAGGCAGGACGGTGGTCTCCGGATTGGTGCTGCCGTTTCAACAATATGTCTTCTTCTGACCAAAAATTGTGCCAGTCAATGCGAAGTATGGAGTTCCTCAAGCAACAAAAACCTGCATACTCATGAGTTTTCTAACTCTTATAGTTTGAGAAGCAACATCTCTAATTCTAGAAAAAAGGTCTCCCAAAAGGAGAAGTCAAAGCTAAAGCTCCAAAGATAATTTTTTTCTTAAGAAGGGGGTAGCTCACTGTCAGATCCCCAGTTAAAACACTCTCCACAACACTTTTCTAGTGCACTGAAAATCTCTAGGAATATCAGCCCATGTTATTTTTATTTACTAGATAGTTACTCTACATTCAAGGTCAAAGCCCTCCAAGTGCCTTACAATAAAATCACCATACAAAGAATATCTAAAAACACAAATCTTAATAACCATAATCCACAAAAACAAGATCAGATCAGCCTAACTCTCGAAAGGTCCTCCAGAAGAGCACTCTCTTTCCCACTTTGTGAAAGAGAAACCAATATTCCATGAGGTTGTTATACAACTGAGTAGACCGTAGACCCCAGGATCACCTGTAGAAATTCAAAGCATTGATCAAACCACTAATACATATCCTCAGTATGCCTCCTGCCTTATAGTGTAAGGGGTCTCATTGGGGGGGAGCGCTCCGGCACGGCGCTCCGGAAGCGATCCACCCGGGGGCGGGGCGGTCACGTGGTGAAGTCCCGCCCCCTTCTTCACCCGCCCTCTGCTTCGATCCTCATTCTGTTGGAGAACGAGGACGAAGCAGGAGGAGGGTAAGTAGGCTGCCGAGCCCGCCTTCTCCGGCCTTGCCTTCCTCCCCCCCCACCCCGTCGATGCTTCCTCCCAGCTGCGTGGAGCAGTTCGGAGGAGGGCTGACCTTCCCCAACCCTCTTGATCCTTCGTCCCTGCTGCGCGCAGCGGCCGGGACGAAGGCCCCCCCAACCCTCTTGATCCTTCGTCCCGGCTGCACGCAGCCGGGATGAAGGCCCACCCCCCCAAGCAATGCGAACTTTCTCCCGGCCGCACGCAGCGGCCGGGATGAAGGCCCCCCCCAAC
>NW_015168694.1:158868-167522 GCF_001447785.1 Gekko japonicus
CACCTCTCAGTGTGGGGCAAGTGATGCTCTGTGTTCTTGGTGCTTGGGGGGGACAGTGGGAGGGCTTCTGTTATTCTGGCCCCACTGCTGGACCTCCTGGTGGCCCCTGGTATTTTTGGCCACTGTGTGACACAGAGTGTTGGACTGGATGGGCCACTGGCCTGATCCAGCATTGGCTTCTGTTATGGTCTTACGTCTGGGGCAAGGGATGCTCTGTATTCTTGGTGATTGGGGGGGACAGTGGGAGGGCTTCTGGTGTCCTGGCCCCACTGCTGGACCTCCTGGTGGCCCCTGGTATTTTTGGCCACTGTGTGACACAGAGTGTTGGACTGGATGGGCCACTGGCCTGATCCAGCATTGGCTTCTGTTATGTTCTTATGTCTGGGGCAAGGGATGTTCTGTATTCTTGGTGCTTGGGGGGGTGTTCTGGACCCTCCTGAGGGCACCTGGTATTTTTGGCTGATGTGTGACACAGTGTATTTATCTTTTCTATATGGTTTCCCATTTGTGCTTACCTTACAATAATAGGCTGATGCAGTGCTAGGGGCAGGCCTTCTGTGCTGCTGGTAGTCCACCAGTGGCTCTTAGCCACAAGGTATAGATAGGAACTCTCAGTGTGGGGCAAGGGATGCTCTGTGTTCTTGGTGCTAGGGGGGGCAGTGGGAGGGCTTCTGGTGTTCTGGCCCCCACTGCTGGACCTCCTGGGGGCACCTGGTATTCTTGGCTGATGTGTGACACAGATTGTTGGACTGGATGGAGCACTGGCCTGATCCAACATGGCTTCTCTTATGTTCTTTTGTCTGGGGCATTCTTGGTGCTTGGGGGGCAAGAGTGGGAGGGGTCCTGGAGTTTTGGCCCTGCTGGTGGACCTCCTGAGAGCACCTGGGTTTTGTCCAGTGTTTCCCCTAACTGCAAGCTAGCTAAAAAAAATTTAGCCTCCGGCTCATACATTTTTGTCTTAATTCAGGAAAGATGCCTCCAGAGCAAACTAATTTATGCAGTAGCCAAATTGCTCACTTCCGGTGATGTCAGGGGTGTGTGGCCTTCTGACCCACTTCCGGTGATGTCAGGGGGTGTGGCCTTCTGACCCACTTCCGGTGATGTCAGGGGGTGTGGCATATGCAAATAAGTTATGCTAATGAGTTATGCTAATGAGCTCCGGCAGTTCTTTTTCTACAAAAAGACCCCTGAGTAACATATAAAGTGGTAGCTCATACAGTGACAGAAAAAAAGGGATGGCATGCATGTGACTGTTACAAACTTAATTATGAGCTCTAGTCTTGTGTTGCTGTTGCTCACCATTAGAGACTTTCTGTGAAATCGCAAATCAATTTCTATGAGCAAGGAAGCTGGCATTTTCAGGAAACATCCCTCTTTTCCCCAGATATTGATTGATTGGTGCTATTATGTGAGTTTGTATGTTGCACCAATGCTCATACAGGGAATGCATTTGTGGAAGCTGTTAAATATTTAAATCTGCAGTAAATGTATGAATCGGCTCCCAAAGGGTCATCGGATAAAAATCTTTACCCACGATCCTGTTCAAGTCTTTCAAATATCAATCAGGGGGAAAGCTTTAAATGCTATTAATGTACAAATAGTTTTTAAAGAGCAAATCAAGTACTGCTCCTCTACAGTATTATTGAAATGATCAAGGATGTGTATAGGAGCAATGTTTGATCAATCCCATCTAACCTCGTCAGCATCCTTACATCACTGCTGAATCTAATACCAAGAATGTGAACACTGTACTCTAGAGCTTCTTTAGCCTGCAGTTCTCTCTCTTGTTTGGTCTCAGTGCCACACATGATATATCCACAGCCGAGACATTTGGTTCCCTCAGGAGATTCATTTCTGAGATTCCGCTGGCTCAGGTTCCTGAAGCACAGCTTGGGTCCAGTGTGTCAACTGAACTGGCAGCAATGTGAAATTTACTAGAAGCTGATGGCTGCAGTTCAGCAAAGGTTGGGGTTTCTCATACATTTCTCTTGGCTGCTAGCATAGTATCCACATGAGAAAAATGACTGAGCCATGAATCAACTAGATTTCAAATATGCTTAATTTGAACCCTAAATATCCACCCCCCTTGGAAATCTGTAAATAATTCTTAGAAATCCCGAGAGTGATCCTAAACAAGTTTACTCACAATCCTACATCTATATAATGGTATTTACTCTCTGGAAAGTGTTTTCAAGATTACACTGTGTGTAAGTTTTCAGGTAATGAATAGCATTGCAAAGGCTCCTTGAAGGACAGGTATTCTTATTTTATTTTTTTTACATATCCAAATATTCTGGCTCAAAACTAGATGTCTGCAAAAATACTTCGTCCACTTCATTCAGAAGGAATTCTGGCAGAGGACCTGCAAATTCTTTGTATAAATTAAAGTATGCTTTGGTCATGAACCAGAACAAAGAAATATTTTCCCCAACAACTCAGGTAATTAACTTTGATTCTATTCTATTTCTGTTAGAGGTAGTATATTGGAAAATGAATTTAGAACTTGGAAGATATTCATGGTGGCTTGTAACAGGTTTTCCTTGCAGAAACCATTTTGTCCATTAGCTATGAATATGTGGGCATGCTAGAGGAGAGGGGTGATTAGCTTTTAAGCCCTGCTTTTCATACAGCCATTTTGACACTACACACGAATTGCCCTTCCACAGGATGTTTACATGGATTTGGTGCTGATCAGCTGTACAGCTTTGTAACCTTCCTAGCTGTCTTCACGTCTCTAATGTTGATTCATTCAATTTAATTTAATCCTTGATTAAATCAGATTAGCTGGATTTGGCGATTTGCAGAGCAAACGGGTTAAACTAGATGAAGTACATCTCTTTGAGAGTCGAGGAGGGACACTCATTATGTTGGGATAAAAATGACACAGTCAAGGAAAGGTAATATTGCTGGAATGAACAGATCTATTCTGACTCCGATGGAGGGAATTCAATTTAAAATAGGGATATATCATGGCAACAAAAATGGAACCCATTACATCACAAGGGATGTTATGCTATGATCCAGTGGCTGCCCCATGTCTGTGGAACAGACCTCTGGAAGATGAAAGGGGGACTCCTACCCTCAGGCCTTCTGATGAGACTGCAAGACAGCATTGCCCCAGAGAGCTTTCGGGAGCAGCCTCAGTTGGGCAAAGAGGGCTAGCCTCCTAATGAACCATTCAGTGTTTTCAGATTGGTTTTTAATTTAGCCTTAATTACTATATATTTGTTTGCATTAGCTTATATATAAGATGGGGGCCATACAGTGTGTGTGTGTGATGTGTGGCTCCCATGTTCAGATACTTAAATCTATGGATTGAGACCACACTGATGCTAAATGTATTTTTCTGCAAACTTGGAGTACTCCCCAGGATTGCAGAAAAATCAAAAAAGTTTTTAAATTAGTTATTTGAATTCCCCTCAAATTAAAAAAAAAGTGCTGTGAGCTGGTGATGCAAAAATGCAATTGAGCTGGTGGTGGTCACTGCTGCATTTGTCAACTCCAGCCCTGGCCACCATGACAGAGGATGCCAGGAACAGCTATGGGCCCAGCTATCATGGCAGCAGACTCCAGGAGTGGCTTGGTGCCTGGCTGTTGCCACAGTGGACACCGGGAGAAGCTCTGAGCCTGGCTGTGGTGGATGCTGGGACAGGCTCCTAACCCAACAGAACTGGCAGAGCACTCTGGGAGCCACTCTCCACCTGCCTGTCATGATGGAGCACTTGGGGAGCCACTCCGGGCCTGTCTGCACAGTGGAGGACTCCAGGAGTGCCTTGGGGGTCAGCCACAGTGGTGGAGGACTCCAGGGGCTGCTCTAGGCTCAGAGTGGCTCCCAGGTACAGTTGCTGTCGCTGCAGGTGGGTAGTGGGCCTGGTGTTGTGATGGGGGGGAGATGGGACTCTCCCCCTTGCAAGACTCGTAGGCCTTTCACTTGTATATGCTATTAGCAATGCATGCTCCCCATCTGCGGATATATAAATCTGCGGATCAGGGCCACATGGACGCTAAAGAGATTTTCCTGCAAACTTTTTAAATCTTAAAAAAAATACACAGGGGGCTTAAATTCCCCCCAAAGTAAAACGTTCTTTACTACCTACCTACCTGCCTTCTGCAGTGGTAGCAATGCATCCCACCATGCCAGACCTGGTGAAGGCAAAGCTGGCTGGGTGCTGTGCTGGGCCCAGAGGCAGCAACGAAGCAGGCTGGGGGCCACCCTGGGCCTGGAGGCAGCTGCAGGAGGGCCCGGGGGCTGCATCAGCAAGTGAGTGGGGGAATGGGATTCCCCCTGCAAGTCCTGTGAGCCCCCAGTGTTGGAGTCTCAATAGTGATGGGGGGGGGAACCACCGGGGGGGGGGAGCTGGGAGCCATGCCGGACTCGCTGGCATCAACTGTGAGGGTGAGAGGAGTTCTGGGAGTTGCAGCTGGCCTGGCAGTGGAGGCTTAGTTTGGAGGTTGAAAGGTGGAGGTGCAAAGGCCTGGCAGAAGAAGCTATGGAGAACCCCACACACTTTGAGTTTTAAAAGTGTCATTCTTTGTCTCTTCTCTCTGGAAGGGCAGGAAGCTAGGTCAATTACCAGCCATAGTGCTTGTTCCAACAAGGGAGGGTGTCTTGGTGCTGGTCCTTGGAAGAGAACGGACTGCTGATCTCAGGTCTGCAGGATAGCAGCTATCTTGACCATGTGGTCTGTCTGTCTGCCTGCAGGGAGCCTGAGGTAATGGAATATCTTTAGAACCTTTTTGCAGCCTTTTAAGCTGTAAGTACATACCCTGATTGTGACATCTAGTTAGGGTACATTTTAGAACCAGGGAAAGAAGGATGCGTTTCTAACCAACTTTTCTGTGTTCTTCTGGTGGCTGATCTGTGTTGTGCTAAAAGTTTGCTTGAACTTACTTTCTTTTTAATAAATCCTTTTTAATATTGGATGTGGCCCTAAGTCTCTGTACCATATAGGGCCCCCAACCATCTTGAACATGCTATTTTTAGAGGGGAGCCCTGGGAGGGGGAAAGGCAAGCAGTTGACAACTGGATATTCCCCCAGGGGCATTCAAAGCTGTCAAATGTCCCTGTAGTAACCAGGTGCTGGATAGCAGGAGACCCTGAGGTCAGGCCTCAGAACTCAGAAGGGGGAGTCAGGAGTCTAGCTCTTCTGGCAGAAAGACCCCAAAAGGACAGTGGTGGCAGTGGTACCCTAGTGGAAGGAAGTGGAATAGCTCCCTCCAGGAGTTGGCAATCCAATGGAGCGAGTGGGCAGAACAGCATCTGTAGGAGAAGCAGAGGGTCTTAGGGAGCTGCTCTGGACCCAGCAGTAGAGTCCTGAGCCACATTGGGCTCTCCAGCATCAATGTCAGGGTCGTCGGGAGGTGGAAACGTGAAGGCCTGGAAGCAGAAACCTTGAGGGCAGAGTGGTTTGGGGAGCCACCACAGGCCTGGTGGCGGAGGCCTGGAGCTGTACTGGGCCCACTAGCATCAATGTTGGGGGGTTGGGGGCAGCATGGCAGCCTAGTGACAGTAGCTGCAATGGTGGAGGGAGCCATGATACTCAGCAGGGATACTCAGCAGGGATCCCCTTCCTCTCTTAGCTGGCAGTGCCTGGGGGGGAATAAAGTTAAGAGGGGGAAGGGATCCCCACAGGGTATTGCAGGTCCACATGTGTGTGTGTGTGTGTGTGTGTGTGTGTGCCCACCTTGGTCCTGAGCTACTCAGGAGCAAGGTAGTGTATCAATATTTTCAGTAAATGCATACATACATTTGGTGCAGAGTAACCCTTGCCCAAGGATTTCCATAGATTTCCCCCTCAAGATGCAGCTCCCTGTGCTGCATCCTATACAGCAGCAGCTTTCTGAGTGGTGCAATGAGCTGCAGAAAATAGGAGAGGAGGGTTAAAATTCATTCTGCAAGCTCAATGCCACTCACAGTTCCTTGGATCTAACTCATAGCAAGGAGGAATACAATATCTCTGTCATTCATCTCTATATTTTTATTACTAGGTTTATTATTTTAAAAAGCTAAATTGAAGTCATTCTCAGTTATGAAATGTTAATTTACAAATTAACCCAGTGGTAGGCAACTACTGCGCTTGTGTCATATAAGTGCACAGCAGACCATTTTGATTAGCCAGCCAGTGAAGTAAATTGTGAGGTGAATCATGAGGTCGTATCGTTGGGGTAGGAAGCTTGAAAGAAGCTGAGGGGTTTAGCTTGTGCCCAGTCACCAGCTAGGTCCAAGATGAGCTTCTGAGGCACTGGAGGCATCCCTGGGCCTCCTAGTGCTCCAACCGTGCTCTGTTGCCAGCACATCAACAGCTCTAAGCACAGGCTCAGTGCAAGTTACCATAATAGAGCTCCCTCTTGCTTGCTTATTATTCCATATCAATGTACATATGTATATATCTAGTTTATCATTTATTTTAGCTTAATGAATGCTGTTAGTTGTATAAACCTATAATTACCTTATAAGGTAATGTAATTCTGCTTATATTATTACATTCTGAAATATTAAGTATTGTCAAGGCTAACTCTGATGGTAAGGTAAGATTGCAGCACATATTACTTCCTACAAACAAATGCAGAAACCAACATAGTACAAGAGTATAGGCTTGCCACTTTCCCATAAGCCTGCAGCAGATAAACCCCTGCCCTCAAGAAATTGAGGAGCAGGAGCAAAAAAAAAAAAAAAAGGCAGAAAACAGACTCCACAGTGACACTCTAGGATTTCCCCAGGTCTCTATGTTTACCACGGAGATAAAGGGAAATTCCTATTGTGTCCCTTGGAAGTGACAGCACATCCTCCCCAAACTCTACTCTCCCCAGGCATTGCCCTCAAAATCTCTCAGCATTTGCCAAAGCAGCACTGGCAACCCTATAATAGTACCATGTCAAAAATACTTTTCAAAAAAATTGCTGCAGCAAATGAGGGGAGCTACAAGAGGTTCAGAAAATACCTCCTTAGGCTAAACTTAATATGATGTGACTTGGAGAAGGAGCCTATGCCTATTCAAGCCCAACTCCAGTGCTGCTACATTTGGTGAGTGGTCATTGTGGAAGAGGGAAGCAAGCCAAGAGAAATAGGAAAATCTAAGCTTGCCTAATTCAAGCTGTTTTCCCCCCTACAAAATGAATTTAGACATGTGCTGTCACTATGCAGATAACATGGAAATACAGATTGGAACACACATCATATCAAATATAAAAATTCATGTTGAAATATGCACTGAGTACACATGTCCACAAATTAAGTTCACAGAAATTCCAGGATCACTGGAAAAAACATTGAATAGAATGCTTGACACAGAAATACCGAAGATAGCCATGCAACTCAGTAGTTTAACCAAGCAGCGGTAGAGTAAATGAATGGAGGTTAGCAGAAAGGAAGTCTGTTGTAATGAGCAGATGGATAAGACTTTCTGGGCTTTTATCATATGGTATAAGGTAACTGGAAAATTATGCATGTGAATTGGTAAAATGGAGAAATTACATTTAGTTTAACTGGGATTACTTTTGTCATTATATTGTTATTTCAAGGCCATGCTTTTCAAGTTGCAGACTGTAGACTAATTTCTGAGTTGTCCAGTATTCTGGATCTGAAGCCTTTTGCAAGTGCAGAACATTGGAAGAATCCAGCACTTTGGTAGACTGGAAAAGTAGGACAGCACACCACAAAGTATTTGCAAGCAAGAACCAGTTCTTTGATTGTTCTCAGGGAGACTGTGACAAGTTTCTGTTCACTGTCATCTCTGTAGTCTGGAGAGAATTTGTAATTCCAAGAGATCTCCAGGCCCCACTTGGACACTGACATCTCTAAGTATTATATGTTTAGCTATAGAAGTCTTAGTTGTATTATTCTGAACAGCGGAGACTTTTGAGTTAAAGAAATTATATCTTCAGTTAATTGATCATACACATTCACTCCCAGATTTAGCCCCACAACAGGCAAAGGTTATAGGTACACAATGGAATGAAAGTAATGTATCCAGCCATACTGCAAATGCACACAAACGTTTTGATCCTGTGGCATTGTTCCCCTTGCACTTCTCTCCAGCCACTGTGGAGGCTATCCTGAGCGGTGGCACTCACTTTCTCGATCTCTAGGACTTCTGCATGTGCCAGATCAATGTTTGTCAAGGAGCCCTTATGGCTACAGAAATGCTAGTGCCAGAGAAAGTGAGTACCACAGGGGAGGAAAGACTCCACGGTGGACAGAGAGAAGCACAAGGGGCATAATGTCCTAGGATCCAAGCCCAGAAGTTCTTAACCATATCTAGAGGAGACTGATGTGAGTTATGCATAGGGTTGCCATCTCAGTTGTTGGGAAATATCTGGAGATTTGAGGGTGGAGCCTGAGGAGGGTGGGGTTTGGGGAGGGGAGGGAGCGCATCAAGGATGTGATGCCATACAGTCCATTGTCCAAACCTGCCATTTTGTCTTTCCTTCATGGGAATTGATCTCTTGTAGTCCAGATATTGTAATTCCTAGACTACTCCAGGCCCCACTGAGAGGTCGGCAACCAATTTGTGTTTGCACCAGGAGTTTCATCCAAAGCTCTTACATATAGTTAAGACAGACAGTGATTCTCCTGGTTCTTGTGTTTCTATGATCTATATACTAATAGCCAAGTTGCCCCCGTGAGTGCGGATCGCTAAATCCGCGCTCCGGGG